>NC_080793.1:5415167-5567667 GCF_028018385.1 Neofelis nebulosa
CGTGGCCTAACCAGTCCCCACGGCTCACATTCAGGGGACCCTGACCTAGCGTAGAGCTGGCCCCAGCGACCTTGCCTCCAGGTAAGTCACCAGGAAGCAAATTAGGTGTCCGTACTCTATTCTGCATCTGGGGTCTTTCTCCAAGAGCCGTGCGTTCAGGCACCTCCTGGGAACTGGGATAACCTCCCACGCTCATTTTCTGCAGCCACCCGCCAGGCTCACCCCTGGAAGGAACAGGTCACGCGGCACCTACCTCCTGGCTGCTCGACTGTGTCGGCTTCTGTAAGCTGGAGACAGGCCTCTGCAAACCCGGCTGCGGCAGCGACTCCGGCGGCTGAGAGCCCGTCGCACTGGAACTGGACAAGGCAGGGGGCGCAGGGGTCAGATGGGCACGCGCGGTCCCCTCCGCGCTTCCCACAGCGGCGGCTGCTCGGTGGCCCAGGGGCAGCACAGAACCTCTCCAGCAGACTCTGACGCCTCAGAGCCCACAAGAAGCCGGGCCCCATCCGAGGCCTGCCCGCTGACGTCTGCCGGGCAGGACGGTCCTCGGCCCCCTGGCAGGGCTTTCCTGCAAAGGCTAGAGGTTCCCCACAAACAGGTGCTGCAGGGGCTGCCAACAGGGAAACTGAGTCAGCACAGCGAAGGGGCTCTGAGCCCCTCGCTCCTGACCAAGAGCTCATAGCTGTACAGGGGGCTGATTGCTTCGCGACGTGATTTTTTTCTTCTCCTGGCTTATAGAAGAAATACATGCCCGTAGTGAAAATAAATGTATAAATATAGAGAACACAGGATTTGTCACGATCTCATCCTCCAGAGAGAGATGCCAAGCAGATTTTTCTATATGTGTGTGTGTGTGTGTATATATGAACATAGTATTTTTTTTAACACCACACATACAATTCGTAACCTGTTTCCTACTTACTGTATCGAACATGTTTTTAGGACAACGCCTGGATCTACCTCTTTGTTCTAGTGACACAGTGTAGCCGGCTAGATAGGCCCTAACTTAACAATTCCCATCTTTTCTTCCCATTACCGGCGAAACCACAACGAGCACTTTTTATACATAACTCGGCACCCTTTTGTGTAGGTAGTCCAGTAGTCTAAGCTCTCAGAAACAGGACCGCTGGATCAAAAGAGGTTTTGAAACTTAAGAGATATTGCCCAAGCGCGCTCCCCGGAAGGCGGGGTGAGTCGAGACACAGTCCCCAAACAAGTAGGGGCTCCGAGGAAGACGTCTGCTCACCCAGAGCCTTCCAGCCCACTCCCTCATCCCGATGGGACCCAAGGAGGGCAGCGGTCTACTCCGCCAGTCGCCCAACGCCAGGGGCTCCCCGGTCAGCTGAAGCCAAATGCTCCACACACAAGCTTCCAGGGTTTATGTGATCCAAGGAAGTCACCGGGCAGGATTCCTCCGTAATGAAGGCCACTCATCTCTTACTTCACCTCCTACCTACAACAGAAGCTTCCGGCGAGTGTTGCTTCTGTGTTCTCCAAGCCTCAGCGTGGAGTCCCAGCAGCCGTGGCCCTCCCTCTGTCACCTCCCCGCCACTCCCGAGGAGGACGTGGCCCCGGGGCAACGGAGGACGGCGCCTGGGGTCCACGGCCTCGTCCGGTGTTCTGTTTCTGCCTCTTCCCTGGCTGGCATGCTTCAGCGCCACCGGCCCCATGAAGGCCGCCTCATCCCTCCCGTGCCCGTGTCGGCGGGAGCCGATACCGGGAGGGAGCGATGCCTCGTCCCCTCTCTGGCAACTTCCCGTAGCAGCAGCATCGCAACGCTCGTGCTGGGATGTGCGGTGTCCGTTTCATCAGAGAACCTGTAGCATCTACCGTGTGCACTCTGGAATGACAGCGGTGGTAGCGGCACCTGCCGCGTGTCCCCTGCCAGGTGCTGCGCCAGGTGCGCGACTTGCGCTGCCCGGTCTATTTCTTGCGAGCAGCAGGCAAGGCCGTAGTCCTGCCGCGCAGGAGGATGCGCCGGACCGCACCGATCAAGCGAGTCTCCGAGTTCCGCGAAGCCAGCAGCAGGTAGCCCGGCTGACTCTGAAAGTCGGGCCACACCCCCGGCCCAGTGTGACCCCTAAACAAATCGTGAGAGAAGTTTTAAAACCAGCTTTTCAGACCCTAGTTTGGTTACTGCTACCCCACGCTCATCTGAACAAGTGACGCGCTCACTCTCTACGTCTTGTGTCGAGTAACTGCGCGAAGTTTCACAGAAGCTACCGCGGCCGTTCCCGGTGAGAGAAAAGGACACCGGCCGGCGGGCTGCACCCTGGGTCGTTTACTCTCTGGATCCCGAGCCTCGGCAGCCAGGGCACAAGAGATGGAGGGCAGGAAGACGCACGGGACCGAGTTTTGTTCTCATCCCCCGACGGGCAAACCCCAGCATCAGGGTCCCATTCCTCTCTGGTCCCTTCCCAGTGCAAATCCCAAATCCTGTCCCCTGGCTGGCGCCCAGAAGACCTGCAGCGGAAGGGGAGGGACACGGGCTTGGGCAGGAGGTTACGTGCCCGGGGCAGAGCTGGCACCGGCCACGCTATGCAGCAGCAGCCACGACACTCACTCTGTTGCCATGATGGGGGTTTCTGTGCCAGACCCCGGGCCTCCGAAGGCTGCCGGAGGTGGTGTGCTGGCAGCGGGGTGAGCCTAGCGAGGCTGCACACCCGCCCCCACTAATGAGGATTCTGGGTTGCCACCCTTCATAACTGGGTCTGTTTGGAGCAACTAACCGCAGCAGTCTGTGTGGGACGCCGCTGACCCCGCACTTAGAAGTCGGCCTCCTCAACCCGGAGCCCAGCACACAGGATGCCCCAGAATGGAGCGTCCAAGCACCCGCTCTGGCCACAGTGGCCCTTACTGGCTCAGGCACTGGCTCTGAGGCATTGCATAAGCCCCTCTGGGGGGAGGAGGTCCTTCCTAATAAGGCACAGGCGACGCTGGTCACTGGGGACAAGGCGGCCCACGGAGGCAAGGCTGCGTCAGCTCCAGAAGCCAGGAAAAGCGAAGGCAGGGAGGAAGAACCAACCAAGCGGGGGGGAGTCCGAGCAAAAGCAGCCTCCCTCCTCTGGGGTCACCCGGTTCTCCAGCTCTGCCTTCTGCAGAAGGAAAGGGAGCTGCCGGGCTCCGTGAGGCCCCGGCTCGCCACCCACCTCTTTGGGTCTTGCTGGTCCTGCTTGTTTGCCCATCCCGTTCCGTCCTTGGGAACGATAACGATGTTGGGGTCGTTTCCTCTGTTTTCAGACTTCAAGCTTGGCAGGTTTGCAGGGGGCGGCATACGCCGGGCTGTGGCAACTTTCCCGAGACTCTGTAAGCCATGTCGAGGAATAACTGTAGGGAGAGAGCGGTGGGGGCGGGGGAGGAGTTTCAGAAGCTCTCGCAAGCTCTAAGCGATGACGGCAGACGGCCGAACCACCACCGAGGGCGGCCCTGTGCCCACAGACCAAATGGCCTGGTAGCTGCTTTCGCCACTTTACGAGCCCTTCACCGAGGCCTCAGACACTTGGGAGCTGCTGAGGTCTTCAGAGGCTTCCACTTTACTAGCGGGCAGGAGCAGGCGTGGGGAGTTTATGACGGGGCGGGGAGCTGGGCCCAGAAACCTCCGGCCCACAGGGTAACCACCTCTCCACCACCTCTCCTCAAGTTGAGACTGCTCCCGCCTCCCTGGCAGGACCCAAGGGCCAGCCTCCACCTAGCCCCGGGCAGGGCCCTTGACATCCACAAAATCCTCCCGGGGTGTGGACAAAAGGTCCAGAACGTCAGAACCCCGAAGCCTAAAACTGGTTGCTCTGACGCCAAGTCAATTCCATTCTACCTCACAGGGGAAGAACTATCTGTGGCCAACGAGGGAACACGGTTAAGGAAACAATCCCACTGTGGCAGAGAGGGGGTATTCCTGCTCGAAATCGGACATCGAACAGGAGCAGGGGGTGACTGCACGTCCCCAGAACTGCCTGGTGACCACTCCGTGCCCCGAAGACCATCCGGCCAGGCGGGGACCCTGGGTCCTCACAGTTCAGGACCTGGAGTTTCTCACGGAAGGGAAAGCATAAAGAAGTGGCCTCCAGCCCGGTTCTTACCTGAGGATCTGACCGCGTCTACTGATTTTCCTTTATACTTATCAAACAGGCTGAGAGTCGAATACTTGCTTTTCCCATCCTTGCCCTTGGTTATTTGCCCCAAACGATCGGACATTGCGATGAAATGTCATCTAGTAAGGAAATTTTTCTCGGCACCGCTCCCGATCTGCCTTTGAAATGTAAGAGAGGAAAAAAAAAAAAAAGAAAAAAGAGTGTTAATCCGCCAAAGTCCCTGAGCCAGGGGGCTGAACCCATCAGGGATCACGGATCTCCTTGACGACCTGAAGAAAGCCCTGGATTCTGTCCCCAGAAAAACACCCTCACCGTGCACAGGCTGTTTCGCCCACATTTAAAGTGTGTTTCATTGTAGGTACCTTCCCCAACCCAAGTTCAGAAGTCTTACTCTGTCTGAACTGACCAGAGTCTACTGCTCACCAGTGACACAGAAATGTAAACTTTTCCACACAGAGTCCTCCGGCCAAGTCAAGGACCGCTCTTCAAGATGGAAAAACAAATCCTCACCGCTGTTATCTACCTAACATGAAAAACTAAGGCAGAGCGTACGTAAGGAGGTACGTAACCTGCTTGTGGAAGGCTGTTCATGTCGAGGATGAGCAAAACCAAATCAAAGGGAAGCCACCAAAATCAGTAAGTCTTCAGGAACAGCTGGGTGTGTGCACTTTTCAAACTAAAGAACCAGCCTCCAGAGAAAAAACACCTGCGAGGGGAACGTAAGCGGGGTTCTCTGGGGCGCAGGCGTAGAAGAGGAAGCAAGGACTTCCCAGGGAGAGACCACTTGGGGGGCCGTAGCGGTGACACCGCCCCCTCCACTCAGAAAATCTTGAGGGGATGACCAACAAAGAAGCCCCTTCCCCCTGCCACTTTCTGACTTCCTCCGGCTTCACCGAGTCTATTAGCCGTTAAAGCATTAATTCACTCACTCATGCATTCACTCAAACACCTAGCGTGTGCCTGCCAAGGGCGGGTGAGTGCCACATGGCAGGCACTGGGGACTCAGGGCCACAGGTTCTAAAACTTGATCATGATAAACTCGGAGAAGTGCCCACCACTTCCCGTTGGAATTAATGGATGGGAAGAAAGCTAAACCATCCGCTTAGGCATAGTGCTAATAATGTCTTTAGTGACAAAATGGAGGGAACCATAAAAACATCCACTGGTAATAAAAAGACCTTGGTGGCCCCAGCAGTACGCTTTGCCGTCTTATACTCTTCCGAAGCCACGCAGGCCAGAAGGAACACGTGCAGTGTGCTGGCAAAGTGTTCTGCACCCCCAGAGATGACTCTAAGATAAAACCCTATACATTATGATCCAAGACTTTGTATAAAGCGCAAGGGGCAAAGAGGCAAAGATCAATTATAAACCGAGGCCAAGAAAAGCGAACCAGGGGACAGTGACATCACACGGAGCCCGGTGCCACGCCAAGTGTGAACCAAGCTTGTTCTGACACAAAGCCGGGAACATCCACCCTTTCATTCAAGAAATCCTGACAGTGAAAGAGATGTGTAGGAGAATCAGCCTCCATGAAGAAACCAACCAGAAATGCTCGAAAGTGCTCACAGCTCCCAAGTTTCCATGTTACATGCCAGCAACCCTCCCCCAACGCGCCTGCCTCGTGTGCCAGGAGCAGAGTGACCAGGAATGGAAACTGGCCAAACGTGTCCAATTTCTGATTTTGGTGCCCAGGGGTTCCATAACGTACCTCTTTCTTTAAATTTCCCTCCCCGGAGCTGGCTCCAGGGAGTTTCTGCCCTGCCAGGCCCCAAAGTCCCAACTGGAAACAACATCCCTCCCCCACGCTCAGGGCAGGGACTAGATTTCATTTTCATCAGAATAAGTGGCATTTAACAGGCTATCAAATGTAAGTCAACTTGAAATTCTCTATTAAGATCAGAAGAGATCTAACTTCTAGACACTTCTATCAAATCAAAAGATCATGCAGATAAAAATACAAAACACCACACCCACACACCCCACACTACTAACAAGCCCTGGAAACTTCCAGGGTGGGCGGTGACGGCAACATGTGGAGCCTGCGTCACAGAGCTTACAGTCCCAGTCCCCAAGGGGTGGCAAACACTGGTCGGCGACCGGCCAATGGCCTGTCTGTCACAAAGCCCTCAAGCTAAGAATGATTTTTTAAATCCGTTTTCACCTTTGTTTAGAAAAACAAAGAATGTGTGATAACCCCATGTGGCCACAGGTAAGAAAACTTTGCAGACCCTGAGCCTAAAAGAAAAAACCTTGAGCAAGCACTTTGAAAAGTCCCCAGGAGGGAGGGGCGCCTGGGTGGTTCATTCAGTTCAGCGTCCAGACTCTTGGCTCAGGGTTCGTCAGTTCGGGTTCGTCAGTTCGTTTCCAGGTCTAGGTCTAGGTCTAGGTCTAGTTCCAGCCCTGCATCGAGCCCTGCATCGGAGGCTGCTTGGGATTCTCTATCTCCTTCTCGCTCTGCCCTTCCCCTACTCGCTCTCTCTCACAATAAATAAATAAACTTAAAAAAAAAAAAAAGTCTCCAGGAGGGAAACATGAGAGTGGGGAGAGAACCAGGGAAGAGGCCCTACTGCTCAGCCAGGAGACGGGGCAGGGCTCAGCACAAGGGGGAGGGGCCCAGGCAGAGCAAATTATACCCTGGACTGTGAACTGGGCCCTTAGGGACTTGTCTACTTAGTACTTTTTACAAACTTGTGTAGCATGCTGCATAACCAAGAAGTTCACATCCTAACTCCCGGACCTGTGACTTCCTTACCTTAGCAAGCGAGAAAGGGATTCTGCAGATATGATTCACGTAAGGATCTCAAGATGGGGATATTATCCTGGATTATGTGGACAGGGCCACTGTAATCACAAGGTCCCTAGGACAGGGACGGGAGGGCCAGAGTCAGAAAGGCGTGCCATCCGGAGCTAAGGCTGGGGCCTGCTCTTCGAGGATCAGTGGGGCCGCTGCAGAGAGGTGCAGGAGCCCCTGGGAGCTGGAGAAAGCAAGAAAACGATTCTCCCGTGGAGCCTCCAGAGGGAACCAGCCCAGCCCACACCTTGACTGTATGCAGCCCAGTAAGATTCACCTGAGACTTGTGACCTCCAGAACTGTAAGAGGATAGGTCTGTGTTGTTCTAAGTCACTGGATTTACAGTAACCGGTTACAACAGAGAATACACTCATTAACAGGCTTTTACTAGGCACTGCCCTGTGCCTAGCACTGAGCTGGGCGTGGGATGCAGCAGACAGCAGGCTGGGCCCTCCCCTCCCCATGTCCAGCCCGCAGAGACGACGGGACCACCCACAGTCACACAGCTAATCAATAAGGAACCTGTTCCAGAATTTTTCACTTGGGCACAGTGATGAAAACTGCCCCTCTCTGCCACCCCTGACCACGGCTTTCACCTGACCCGTGAACCTACACACAGTGCTGAATAAAACCAGCGTGAATAAAGCCCCCTTCCTGGCCACATGCCTTGCGGGACTACACATTTAGCACTGTTAAACTTACGTAACTACAGAGTCCTTTACTAAATTAAAAACCAAACTGACAAAGAGAAGAAAAAATTATCGACCAGCCTATCCAATTCCCACATGAAACCTTAATGGGCTTGATTTTGACACATCGAAGGTCTTTCAATTTTGAGACCTGGCGGAAAATACTTGTTTCCACAGATAGTGATCAAAAGTCCTCTTCAAATCTGTCAGCCCAAACTCCTGCCAGTTCGTGAATACAAACAGGTCTTTCTTGGATTGATTCTGCACTGCCTGGGCCCACGGGCAGAGGTTAGAGTGAACACAGGTGGCTCTCTCTGGCCTTCCTGGGGACAACACACTTCTGAGAACTAACCTGTCCGCACCCCCACCCCCAGGAAGCACTGGGAGACGGGAAGCCTGACCGCACCCTGACTCCTGGCACCCCTGGGAAAAATTAAAGAAAAACCCCGGGCCAAGGGGACCCACTCTCCCGGGAACTGAGAATTCTGTCCACGACCGTTAGCTGGCCCGCAGCTGTTGCCTGAGGCCCTCCCAAGAAATCCAACCATTCAGCAAACAGCTGAGTCCCTACTGCGCTGGGACCCCTTGCAAACGGGGCTTCAGAAAAGCCAGCACAGGCACGCGCTGAACTAACGCCCACATTCAACCTGCGCGCGCAGTTTTTTGGTGGCCCCCCCTCCTCCTGCTTTCTCACCCAAGCTCTGCACCTGCGGGCCACGTTAGCGGCCTCTCTTGCCCTCAGCCTCCCTGTCCACAGAACGGAGGGGCCACAGCAAGATTTCCCAAGTGGCAGCCGGTTCCAAAAATCAAACACGCCAGTGTGAAAAACCCACAGCCACAGCATTTAGGAATGACTCCCGGTCAAGGTGGCCGTCTCTTGCCACACACGTGCTACTGCATTCTATCTTCCGACCGAACCTGGGATGCTGCCGGGCAGTGCCACCGAGTCACCATTGCTATGGAGACAGCACCTGTGGGGGAGGGGCCGGATACCTCTCATTCTAACACTGGACGGGAGGACCGTACAGACGCAGGGTCTCCCGGCCCCCGTTTTCCCTTTAGAACTGGGGTCGCCGAATTACTGACAGCCCGAAGAATACGCAGCAGAGGCCTAGGAGACCCACAAAGCATAACCTATTTACCGTCTGGCCTTTAGATTACAGACACCAGCCCGACAGCATACCAAGTTCCTTTCATTAGGCCAGATTTCACTGGACACAAATCTAAAACACAAATATAGTCACTCGGGTATTATTGCCATATTTGGGGCCCAGCCCAGCCCCACACCCAACTGGCTACTCTGCCTGCCCCTTGGTTTTCATAAACCTCAGGCCGGGAGCATTAACTGTTAACAGGAGTTTGAACGGCTTACAGGTATCTGCTGAGTTGCTACCCACCAACACACACACATACACACACAACATGCTTGACTGGCCTCATCAGATGGCAGAAAAGTGCAGGCAAATATCTGGCTGTGAATCATGAGGCCGGTCAAGGCGAGAGAACGTCGTTCTCGGTGGATCAGAAGCATGTTCATTCAAGCCTGACTCACGGCCGGATCCGTGGGACAAGAACTGGCTGAGACGCACCAGGTCCTTGCAGATGGGCATGACCACGCTTGGCTTGTAGCCACCGCTTTCTCTCCCTTTTGTAGGTAACAGAATTAATTTTCTTTCCCCAAATAAAACCTAACTTGGACCCTCCATATTACATACACAACAGCCAGGGATGCCCTGCCAGGAGGGGTCCGGCCTACACCCCACCCCCTACACTATAACCCACTCTTTCCCACAGCAGCCACTCTGAGACACCAGGGAGGCATGCCGCAGGGTCCTGGAGCATTTTGGAAATGGCTGGCCTAAATGAAAATATTGCCATTAGGCACAGAAAAAAAGGGCCTAAGATCCATGTGTGAAGAGAGGCACACCTGGGGGGCTCAGTCGGTTTAAGTGTCTGACTTCAGCTCAGGTCATGATCTCTAGGGTTGTGAATTTGAGCCCTGCATCAGGCTCTCTGCGGTCAGCCTGGGGCTGGCCAGCTTCTGATCCTCTGTCCCCTGCTCTCTCGGCCCCTCCCAGCTCGTAAGTGGGCATCTTGCTCTATCAAAAATAAACCAACATTTAAAAAAAAAAAAAAAAAAAAAAAAGGTCTGCATGCATATTCTGGCAAGTTATCTAAAAAAGCTCAAGAGGCCCAGGATTTGCTGGCATAGAAACAACCAGAAAGATTCGCCAACAAAGAAAGGCAACTTAATACCCAAGCCCCGCCTCTCCAGACAGTAGCCCCACCTGTCAAGCAGGTTACTGAGCCGGTCTGTTATCTGCCCACCAGAGGGAAAACCTCCCTGTACTCCCATCTTATCAAAAGCTATTTCCAGGAACAGGATTAATTTCACTCTGCTTGGGTCCCGGCCAGAGTCAGAAGCCCCCCCTGGCCAGGCGATCTGGGATGGCCTATAAATCACCAGGGGACCACTGCAGCTACACGTTCACTCCTGAGAGCCAGGCACCCTGCTGACCAGCCACCACTCTCGTGCCCTCACAGGGCTCCTCCCAAGAGCCCTTTCTGGAAGACGCTACTGCCACCAACCTGCTTTACAGAGGACGCGAAGGCGTAGTTGGGGCGGAGAAGTAACTTGTCCAAGGTCACAAGACTACACCCGGAGACGGCACCAACACTGAGGAAGGACCCACTGTGTGCCCCAGCTCCAAGATGCCCTCTCAGAGCAAGGCCAAGGGATCACGGACGACCCACGACCCGCTGACACAGGGCCAGAACAGTGCGGCACAGGCAGAACTCCCAGACCAGGGTGGGGGGAAAAGGCGGCAGAATGTCCCTGTAGAGAAGGAACAGGAAGACCCCAGTGCCACAGAAAACATATCAAAAGCCCTGATCCGACAGGAGTGGAAACTGAGAGCAGGCTGGATAAATGCTTGAGAAAACAACCAGTGGGGCCGGAAAGGACGTGGTCATTAGTCAGTACACTTGTTAAATCTCAGTCAGACGTGAAGAACCATCGCCACAAAAGCCAGCTAGAAGATTAATAAGTAATTCCACCCTTTTGCAACACGCCAAAGGCATGTCCTCTTCTCGGGCAGAAGAGAACTTTAATGTAAGAAAGGCACCGCGCCACCTACTTCAAATTCTCAGACATTTTTTGTGTCGGCAACGAGACTCCAACCTTGTCCCCAGAACCCTTTTTCTGTGAAAGGACAAACAGTATGTCAGGCTCTGCGGCCGCAGTCCCCACCACAGCCACTCCACTCTTACCAAGGCCGTCACTGCAGCACAGAAGCTATCACAGACAACACGCGCAAAAGAAGACTCTTGTTCTCATAAAACTTTATTTACAAAAACAGGAGGCAGGAGGATTCGGAGCCGCAGTCTGCTGACCCCACCCTAAAGGGAAATGATGGGCTACAGTTAGACGGATTCAACTAAAAGAGGTTCGCATACACAGCAGGATAGAGCAGGGGCATGAGACAGACGTGGGGGTGGGGGATCCTAGCTGGGTTTCGCAGGGGAACTCTGCCGCCTCCCCCTCAGCCACAGCAGGGGTCAAACCTTCCACTCCCCCCCCCCACACACACACACCCCGCTTTCAGAGGCTCCTTCTGGGGCAGCAGTGAGAAAAGCAGGGACCTGTACTTGTGCGTCCCCTGCCAGTCCTTCCACCTGCAAATGCCCGGCCTCGAGGTTTCTGCAGGAAAAGTATGAGGGGTGCCTGCAGACGACAGCACAAAGGGATGAAAACGAGGTTTCGGGTCCCCACCATTGGGCACCAGAGCCCCCACCCCCAACCCAATTCCCAGACGGCATGTTCAGGAAGCAACAGAAATTACAGATAAGAAAGAAGGCGTGTGCTGCAGGGACCCAAGCACTTCCCAGGCCCCTCTTCTGCACGCTGGGTTTGCCAGCCCCATCCTTGATTCCCTGGACCACACTCAGGCTCAGCTCTCGCGGACTGGACTGACCCTCGGGCCCCCTCCGGGACCGAACTCCATCTGGAGCCCCTGCTGTAACCCTTTCATCGGCATGGCATCGGGCATTCCCACCACGGCACAAACAAGCCCGAACTTCCAGCCCGATACCCTGGCCCCGAACAGGCCCCTCCAGTCTCACCCCCACGCCACCAGGCTCCGCTCTCCAAAACAAGCTGTTTGTATCTTGACTCCGCCCCACGCTGGCTGTGACTTTAGGCCTGTTTCCTCGTGGATTAAACAGAGATGAACATACTGTTACCCACCTCCCAGGTCTGACGTCAGGAATAAATGAGACAAGGAACACAACACACGTGACCCAGAGCTCGCCTGCCCTTAGAAGGTTCTCAGCCAAGGGCAGCTGTCACACCGGCTCTGCACAGTCCAGCCCTCAAGCTGCCCCGCCCCACCGTCAGCCTGGCACACAGCACTCCTTCCTCCGGATTCCCGTGCAAGCAACGAAGCCTTCGTTTTCCCCACCTCTGGGCTCCCACAGGCCTGGGTGCTGGCACACCTGGGACCTGTGCCCGCCTCCTGCTGTGATCAAGGGACCTGTCCCCACTTCGGGGTGTCACAGCTTAAGAGCCCTGATGCAGAGCACAGGCCTCTAAAACCACGGCAAGAAATTTGTTCAACGTTCAGGATCTGTTGGTGAACCCCATAATTAATTCTCAGGAGACAGACACACTTTAATTCTCAGAAAACCCCCTTGAGGTAAAGAGTCCGCTGCGACTACCTTTTAAACAACACTCGACTGCCCCCGCTTCAACGTTTCCCACTTCAGGGCAATAAGCATGGTGTTCAACGCAATCCCACACCAGTGTTACCACAGACCCCCTCAAGGAGGGGGTGATCCTAGCCCCAGTTCCTTTCTTCATCTGTAATATTCTTTAGGAAAAGGAATACATACTGGTCACAAGCTTTACGACATACAGAAAAACAGGGCGCCTCGGTGGCTCAGTCGGTTGAGCTTCTGACTTCAGCTCAGGTCACGATCTCGCGGTTTGTGAGTTCAAGCCCCACACGGGGCCAGCAGGCTCTGTGCTGACAGCTCAGAGCCTGCAGCCTGCTTTGGATTCGGTGTCTCCCTCTCTCTCTGCCCCTCCCCTGCTCACATACTGTCTCCCTCCCTCTCTCTCGAAAATAAACAAACATTAAGAAAATATATATACAGTCAACCACCTCCCAGCTACACTGGCAGCTCTCCCTCTGGCAGTATGAGTACTCCGGCCACCTGCCTCCTGTTCCGCTCTTCTGCTCTGCTTTTGTTTCCTATTTCAAAGGAGTTCGGCAAGGAAGGTCATATAAAACACTGTCACTAAATTCTAAACCGATTTGCTACTTGTGTAAAAAATACTGCACAGGGGTGCCTGGGTGGCTCAGTGAGTCAAGCGACTTCTGACTTCCGCTCAGGTCATGCTCTCACGGTTTGTGGGTTTGAGCCCGTCTGTGCTGACAGCTCGGGGCCGGGAGCCTGCTTCGGATTCCATGTGTCCCTCTCTCTCTGCCCCTCCCGTACTCGCACTCTACCAAAATAAATAAACGTTTAAAAAAAATTTTTAAAGAAAATTACACGAATGACTTTAAGGATAGCTCCGAGAGGGACAGGCGGTCCACAGGCACACAGAAGGAGAGTCCCAGCAGTGACTTTGTTGACAGCCACAGCCTCCCCGCAGGAATGATGTCACAGCACAGGCTGGAAGCTGGGCTAGAGGAGGGAGGACCATGGGCAGACAGCATCTTTCTTCAGCCCAGGGGAAAGCATCCTGCCACCTTCCCAAAGCCCGAGTCCTCTAAACACACAGGATGGTGCAGGGACAGAGGCTGGTTCTACAAATGCCGAACACCAGCCACCACTGACCCCATCGCTTCACACCTGCCCCAGTGACCACTAAGGGGCTCTCGGGCAACGCCCCCCTACCAAGGGTGAGCCCCCTCTAGCAGACGGTCGCACCCTCTACACACACGCAAGCAAGCGCCAGGAGTCCAAGGGCCACCTCAGCCACTTCTGTTTGCTTCTCTACAAGCAGGGACAGGAAGTGTACTTCAGCGGGTTGTTAGAAATGCCGGTTGCAAGACGTGATACAAACACGCCTGGTGGAGGACTCGCGGCTCCACTTACTCCCCTCCCACCCTCCTCCCTGCGCCGGACTCCCGCCAGGACTCCCTCCACAGCGCCTGCAGCCCCAGAAGCCTCTGGCTCCCAACCTTCTCAAGACAACTGGAGGGGAGGGCGGAGTTCACACTCCACACGCGAGGAGGTGGAGACAAATGACCAGGGATCCCAACCAGCCCTTTCACTGTAGCGGGGGAGGGGTGGGGGACAGCAGCAGCAGAGCGGTGTCACTGACAAATACGTACACAGGTACACACGAGCACACATTCAAACACGCACACGTTGGGGCGCCTGGGTGGCGCAGTCGGTTAAGCGTCCGACTTCAGCCAGGTCACGATCTCGCGGTCTGTGAGTTCGAGCCCCGCGTCAGGCTCTGGGCTGATGGCTCGGAGCCTGGAGCCTGTTTCCGATTCTGTGTCTCCCTCTCTCTCTGCCCCTCCCCCGTTCATGCTCTGTCTCTCTCTGTCCCAAAAATAAATAAAAAACGTTGAAAAAAAAATTAAAAAAAAAAAAAAAAAAAACAAACACGCACACGTAAATATGACCGAGTCTCTATATATGCACACACATCCCTTAATTCAATTCCATCCAAAAAACACCATATAGAATATGGGGGATTCTGGTTAAACACGGCAAAAGGACAACAGGCATTCCTAGCTCACCCTTCCAAAACCCCCTAAAATGAAAACACACCCAAAGGTCAGGGACAATATTGGCAGACAAGAAACAGATACACGAGTGGAAACTGATTTCACAGACTGAAAGATCCTCAGACAGGCCTGCAGGACACCAGAGAGAGCTCAGGAGGCACTGGGAGGCGGTGGGCACCTTGTAAGACGGGGAGGCAGGGATTTGAAGGTGGGACAGCTTCTTGAAAGACCCCTCCCCCGCCTGTATAACTTAAACAAGAGAAGTCTAGACTTGAGAACGCCAGGGTCAAAGGGAATGGAAATGAGGAAAAGACTTAAAAAAAAAAAAAAAAAAAAAAAAAGCTAGGTGAAAACCTGAGTCACAAAGCGAATCGTGGGGTGCCTCAGCCCTCTCTGCTGTGGGCCTCATTGCAGGGTGGCGGATAAACACATTCTGTCCCTTTCTCCACGTCCCTGGCAAAGATGAAGGAGTCTTCTCTTGAAAACCAATAGACACAAACACTTGGGTCTTGAGAAAAGAAGGGCGGCTTCCCACCCACTCACCCTACAGGGAGGTAGGCCACCCAGAGCCAGCCACCCCATCCTCAATCAGCTGTATGTGCCCAAGACCACAGTCATCTGAAGGGCCTCACAAAAAGGCTGATACGAAAAACGCAGACAAAAGAACCTGCAAGAAACAGACAACACCAGGAACCAAAGATTCAAAAAAAATAAAGTAACATAAAATTAGGGGCTCCGGGGTGGCTCGTTGGTTAAGCGTCTGACTTTGGCTCAGGTCATGGTTCTAGCCCCACGTCAGGCTCTGTGCTGACAGCTCAGAGTTTGCAGCCTGCTTCGGATTCTGTGTCTCCCTCTGGCTCTGCCCCTCTCCCACCTTTCTCTCTCAAAAATAAGTGAATTTTAAAATAACAGTAAAAGAAAAAAAGAAAGTAACATAAAATTAATATCTTCAGAAAATCGGAAGATCCTACACCCATCCAATAAAAACAGGGTTTCTTTTCTTCAGGGACAATCAAAAAAAGCCCTGGGAAGTATTAAACACAGGATAGGCCAAACCCCACCACCTCACGTGAATCACGAGGAAAACAGCAGACACATCTCAACTGACAGATATTCTAGAAAATACTGGGCCGGTACCCCTCAAAAGTGTCAAGGTCATCAGAAACAAGGCAAATCGGGTAAGGGTCAGTCTGGAGGGAACCAAGGAGGCATGACAACTAAATGTGGTATCTTGGAACAGAAAAAGGACATTAAGTATAAAACTAACAAAATCTAAGGGGCACCTGGGTGGCTCAGTTGGGTAAGCTGCCAACTCTTGATTTGGGCTCAGGTCATGATCTCACAGGTTAGTGGGATGGAACCCCACGACAGGCTCTGTGCTGACAGCACGGAGCCTGCTTGGGATTCTGTCTCTCCCTGTCTCTCGGCTCCGCCCCTGCGTGTGCACATGCTCTCTAATAAAATTTCAATTAATCATAACATATCAGTACTGGGTAATTAATTGGGACAAAGAACCGTACTAATGTTAGAACTTTGTAATAGGAAAAACCGGCAGCACAGTATACAGAAACTACAACCGTTGTGTAAATCCGAACTCTTCTAAATTTTTTTTAACTTTAATTTCAATAGAAAAAATGAAAAATAAAGCGAAGAAAATCTCAGGAAATTAACAAAGAGATGAACGCTAGCTTTCCGTCAACCCAAAATTAAAGGATGAACCCAGGAGTCCAAATTTAACCAGGAGTGATAAAAACAGAGAGGAAAAGAGGGGAGAAGAATTTATCAAATGAAAAAAACCATGAAAAATCCCCAGAGCTGAAGTGCCCAAGATTGCAAGGGCACCCCTAGTGCTCAGAATAACGGACGAGAAAAGAACAGAGTACAAGGTGACATTCCAGTATTATGAGGGACAAAGAGAAGAACCCCAAAGTTTATGAAAGCACCCCACGTACCAGGTAGAAGCAATGAGAACGGCCATGAAGACTCATGAACAACAATGATGTGTGTCTGCATTTCTCATCCACATCATTCCCCTCCCTGGAAAAGGATTTTCAACCTAGAATCCAATACTCAGCTGACCAAATCAAATACGGGCATAGAAAAAGATACTTTCAGACTCACATGAGGACTCAAAACATATACCTTCATAGAAAGTTCCAGAGGAATATACTCTAACAAACGAGAGAGCAATCCAACACAGAAGCAAACGTCATAGATGCTAATTCTCCCTTCCTCTTTCCTAGAGGAAAAGTGATCCCGTCCTTCCCCAGCCTGAGGGGGTTGACCCACACCCTGCTGGGGGTGGGGGTGGGGGGGTATGCAGGGTCTAGAAGCCCATTCCCCTGGCTGGGCTGGGCTGTAGGCTCAGCGGCTCAGCATGGGTTCATGACCCACCCAGACAATTAACATACCTGGTTCCTCTGTCAATAACGTCCTCGTGGTTCAAGGCAGCTTAAGACGGTTGCAATTACTTAATGTTCAAATTACCCGACTGGTACACACATGGGATCCAGGAAACAAGGGATCCAGCACAGAGGGACAAGGTCCCAGGATGACATGCAAAGGAAGCCCAAGATGGCCACTGCACGACAGGCAAGAAGACGGTTCCAGGAGGTAAACAGAGCTCACAACTACCTAATGTATCTGTGCAATCTGAAAACAGCATTTGCTGCATTTTACTGAGCATTTGCAAAAAAGGAGAAGATTCAAGTTTTATTGTCATTCAATTTATCAACCAATGTATCCGTTCTGGTGTGTTTTCCCACATAAGGGATTTTGTCTCACCTGAAATCGGGAAGATATTGTCCTATGTTTTCTTCTAGAAGGTTTACTATCTCATCTTTCACGGTCAGCTCGATGCTCTATGTAAACCTGATTCTGGATATGATTTGAGGCAGAAGATTCATTTTCCCAGTACCTTTTTTGAAAAGGCCATCTTTTCCCTTTGTCGTGAGGCACCCTTGTCGTAAACGGCCTTCTGTGAAGTCTGTTTCAAGACCTCTCTTCTAACAGCCTATTGTCTGTCCTTCTGACAACACTGTGCTGCCCTAATTACTGCAGCTTTTATAAAGTCTTGACATCTGGTAGGATAAGTCCTTCAGCTTTGCTATTCTTCAAGACTGCTTTATTCTTGGCTCTCCGCATTTTCGTATAAATTTCAGAATCAGTTTGTCAATTTCCAAACAAAACAACAACAATAAAAGAAAGCTTGCTGGGATTTTTACCGAAATTACATGGAACCCAGAGTTCAAATTCGGGAGAACTGACATCTTCACAAGGCCAAGCGCTGGTGATATGCGTGGCCAGGACAGCTGCCCCGCACTGCCAGTGGACGTGCCCGTTGGTAAAATCACTGGAAAACTGGCAGCCATCCATTAAAGCCACACATATGCCGACCCTGCGACCCAACCTTCCCATTTCTGGGTACGTACCCAACAGAACAAGTTCGCACACACGTCCAGGGATATTTGTTTGAAGGTGCACGGCAGCATCATTCGGGAAGAGCTCAAAATGGAAACTAACAGAAGCTAAAAGTCTATCACCACTAGAACAAATAAATATCATACCCACATAATGGAATGCTACTCAACAATGGGAATGAATAAACTGTCACACACAAACCACACTGATGAAACTCACAGATATCATGCTGAATGAAAGCACGTACAAAAAAGAAGCAGAACAGAGAGTCATTTTATAAGCATCAGGGGGCAATCCGTAACGAAAACACGGACCGGCGCAAACCTATATATGCAGAGTAACTTCAAAACGAAAAAAAAAAAAGGCATTGAAAAAAATCATTGTTAAATAGAAAACACTGGGAAAAAAATCTCTGCACCTTGGTGGATAAAGCCCACTCAAAAGAGAGAAGATCACAGATGGTCTGATTAAGGTAGATCAGCCAACATGTTCAGAAAGGGACTACATGGCACCTGCCTGACCGGGTCGATGAAGCGCACAACTCTTGGTCTCTGGGTTGTAAGTTCAAGCCCCATGTTGGGGGGCAGAGATTACTTAAAAATAAAGTCTTAAAAAAAAAAAAAAAAAAAGAAAGAAATTACTACACATGAAACTTTAAGGAAAAACCCAAATTCTGAAAAGCAAAACTCTCTGACCACAGTGCAATAAAAGAAGACATAATGAAAGCAGAAGTAAAAAAGAACACTACCGGCTGGAAAACTTAAAACACTCTTAAAAAATTCTGAATCAAAGGGAAATTCAAAACCATAGATGCAGAATCCCTAGAAAACCACAAATGGAGGAGAGAACACTACACTATCAAAACTTTTAAAACAAATTTATACTCAAAGGAAATTTAATAATCTAAAAACTTTAAATTTCCTTTTTTTTTTTTAATTTTTGTCTATTTATTATTGAGAGACAGAGAGACACGGAGCATGAGCAGAGGAAGGGCCAAGAGATGGAGAGACACAGAATCCAAAGCAGGCTCCAGGCTCCGAGCTGTCAGCACAGAGCCTGACGCGGGGCTCGAACTCACAAACCGCGAGATCATGACCTGAGCCGAGGTCGGACGCTTAACCAACTGGGCCACCCAGGTGCCCCAAAAAACTTTAAATTTCCAAGAGAAAAGAATGAGATTAAATTAAGCATCCAATTCTAGAAGTCAGAAAAGACACAATGGAATGCAAAGGAAAGCAGAAACAATGAAGAAAAATGAACCGAAAATAATTAAATGAATTTAACTGAATACATTGGAATAAAATGGTATTAAAAGTAGTTCTTTGAACCAAGAAATAAAACAGATAAACCACTGAGAAACAGTTATTTGTACCTCATTTCACAGACAGGGCACCAAGTCTGTGAGGTTAAAAGACTGGCCCAAGGTCACTATCAACAAGTTAGGACGTTGTAAAACCTGAGCCTAAACCCAGCTCAGTCTGACATTCAGGTCTGCTCTGAAGCATGGACCCATGTGGGCACCAGAGAATGACCACGTGGCCACCAGAATAAAATGCCCACAGTACCCCCCAGCTCTCCCAGTGCTCCTGGGGCCGTGGTGAGTGTACAGGTCAAATGTGGGCTGGGGTGGGGTCTGAGGAGGCACCACGTCAGGTGAGGGACTCTAACAAGAGTCCTGTGGCCCCAGCGGGTGTGCCAGCAAGTGGGGGGTGGGAGGGTGGGAGGGTGGGGAGGACGGAGAGAGAGGGAGACACAGAATCCAAATCGGGGCTCAAACTCAGGAACCGTGAGTCGGAAGGACGCTTAACCGACGGAACCACCCAGGTGCCCCTACAGGGGTCTGTCTTGAGTCTCTAAGCCACCGTACCTGAATGGTTCCAGGGACCCTGTCATCACTCCTGACCAACTTAAACTCTGTTATGGCTCCTTTCTTCATGGGCCATGGGGTCAGTCACTACACGCCCAGCTCACATGCACACAGGAACGGGCTGAAGCCTGCAGAAGAGTCTGCTAGAAATCCATATGCAGTCTGCAGAGTTCCCAGCCAACCTCACCTTTTGAACATACAGTTAATTTAGTGAGAGAGAAAAAAAAAAAAAAGACAATTTCAATTTACAGCTGGAGACGGACACTCGGGATAGACATGCCACACACAGGCCTCCCTCTCCAGGGTCAAAACTTACCAAGGACTGGGTGCATGGGTGGCTCAGTCTGCTGAGCATCTGACTCTCGATTTCGGCTGAGGTCATGATCTCAGAGTTCATGAGATCCAGCGCAGAGCCTGCTTGGGATTCTCTCCCTCTCCCTTTGCCCCTTCCCCATGAACACTCTTTCAAGTGCTCTCTCTCTCTCAAAATAAATGAAGAGTGAAAAAAAAGAAACAAGAAAAAGAAAAACTTACCACAGACCTGGCAAAAAAAAAGAAATACACCTTTATTTCAGTTTCTCCTTCCTTTCTACCTCCCGTTAATGGTAAATTAGCAAGTGAGAAGCACTTTGCAAATGCCACCAAAATCCATGTTCTATATTGTAAGGTCTGATTGAGCAGAGAACAGAAACCGAGACGGCATTTGAATTGGATTGTTCTTTCTAACCAGATCAACAAAGCGGTTTCCAAGGGCCATGAACAGAGACTGAACAGAACATGACTGAATCAGGTGGATTCCTGTGAACCGTCAGGGCCCCAACACCAGGAGCAGGGGCACTCGGGATGAGGCTGAACAAAATACTGACCCTGGGCGAAGCTGTTGCCGGAAAAGAGCCAGTAATGCGCGAGCTGCCCAGTCCTGGCCCTGACCACCCACAAGCACGCATGTTTGTTACACCTGTACGCCCTTCGCAACCAGTACACGTTACTACCCCGCATCCAGTGTAACAAATGCAAATAACACGACAAGTCAATCCAACTCACTAACGTGGTGGACGTCCGCCATACCGTTTCTTCTCAGCTTGCGCAAACCTAGCAGCGGCCCGTGGTCTTGGGAGTTTCAGCCCACCAACGTGGGAAGTTTCCATATTATGCTGTAGCTCATTCTCTTAGTACACCGGGGTCATCTTTCCAAGAAAACACATACAGATCCATCTCATCGTTTGAATGCCTAATCGTGTTTCACGATGTAGCTGTGCCTTTACCCACTGCCCTACAGACAGATACAGAAACGACTTCCAGCTGTGTGCTATGACAAATAATGCTCCAGCCAACATCGCAGTCCACACGCCTATACGCACTCGGGCCAACACTTGCGGACCATCTGACATTTCCACGGAGCAGGTTTCCAGTTTGTGCCCAAGGAGCTGAGAGGCAGCAGATGAGAGCTGTCACCCCGCCCCGCGCTGCGGACTCCAGACCCTTCCCCAGGTGAACCTCACGGGAGACAGATGCCCTCTGGCAGGGGCGCCCTGAGGGCTGCAGAACGCGCCCCACTTGTGACAAGACGAAGACCCCATCTTGCAGCCCTCCTCCAACGGTGGCACTCTCGTGGCCGCACCCTGAGGAGGCAGGGTGGGGGGCAGCAGTGGCCTCCTGACAAGCCCCAAAGGAGACTCCCTAGCAACAAGCCATGCCACCCGGAGGTGATGCGCCCTTTAATCCGGCGAGGAAATACTTCACCAGGCCGCCTCAATCACGGTCACAATGCACAGAGGACCCTGCTAACCACCGCAGAGGTGGGTGTCCTAACTATCACCCCCACGTGGAGGCCACAGGTGAAGGAAGAACAGGCCCAGGTCACTCCGTTCTGTGTTCTGTCACTCAGCAACTCATGTCGACCCAGAGGCGAGCCACACACACCAGGGGGTGTGCTTACGCAGAGACGTTTCATCAACAACTCAGCCCCTGCAAATCCACCTTCTCTTTGAAGAAAATAAATTAACAAACCCAAATATGCTGAAGGCGGGGGGCGGGGGGGGGGGGGGGGGGCTAAAAGGGCTCAGTTGGTTTAAATGATCTCCAACAAAGCCCAAAGCACTAGAGCCCCGGAACCCACAGGCTATTTATTCCCCAAGCCTCAGACACCACAGGAAACCCAGGATGATTACAGCCACTGGGCCTCCAATCGGGCAAGACCAGGTCTGAAGTAACAAAAAGGAAGAACCCAAAAATAAGGGCCAAGTGTCCCCAGGGGCTCTCACAGGCGCGCCAAGCCAGTCACAGGTCAAAAGGAACATGTGCGCCCACGGCTGACACACCAACTCCACTCACTCATTATTCGTAACAGGTCTTAGAGACGTCACCCCCACCGATGAAGCTCTATTGTCACAAATCCCGGGCCCCCTCCCGGCTCCATCGTCCCCGAACTACCACAGGCCGTGTGTGCTGCTCTCTACCCTAACAAGTTCACACCACAGACCACACGGCCCACCTTGTTCCCCACTCCCCGTGTCAACACCGAATCGCACAACCGCAAGATCTCTGCAGGGCCACACTGGCTCACTAAACCTCCTCTTGCCACTGCTCAGTATGACCGGCACAGCGTCATGACTCACCCGGGGTGCAAGGAACTACGAGGGCCTTTTGTTTTATTCCTTAAGAGAACAAGAAAGGACCCCCATGATAATATATACATTATATAAACATATAATATAGGAAATATTATCTAAATCTGTAACACAGGCAATTATACATTTAACATATACATTAAATATACAACATATATGGACACCACATATAAAATGTCTTTTATTTACCTTTGTTTATATTAAGATATACCTATAAGCACCTATTAGCTCCTATTTTCCAGTGGTCACTTCCGATTTAGAATTCATACGCATAAAGCCTTCCCATTAGTGGAAGACAAAATTGCTCTCAAGACAGCACTCATCAACTGATCTGAAAAAGGGATGGCGGCCTATGGCCATCCCACCCCGAAGGTGCCCTATCTCATCGGAAAGCAGAATAGTGGGCGGGAAGAAGTGACTCATTTTCTACTTTGGGCACTTCTAAAGCGTTTGGGCATTTTTGTAACAAGCCTGTGTCATTACTGATACATTGTTTTTAAGGTCTGGGTAAACTGAGCAATACAGAATCGACACCTTACACCGTTTGAGCTGAGTAGGTGCCGTGGTCACCGCAACACCGTATGACAGGTTTCATCCCCATCTGGCAGGAAGCGGAGGCTCGAAGGGATGAAGGGCACTTGTTCAAGGTCCTCCAGCAAGTAGATGGAAATGAACGCTCCCGTTTGCCTGATGCCGAGACAGGTCGTAGCCCAGCAAGCTGCAGGGCCTCCCTTGCACCCGTGAACTGCCTGAGTGCACCTATCTCTATTCCTAGCAAGACATTTACCTGCAACAGCACAGGGCGCCAGCAAGTGACCAGATGCCAGTATTTACCTTGAACGAAGACAAGTATGGCAGAAAGTGCTCCGATGCACCTGCCCCTCGGGGAGGCCCCTGCTTAAGGTGTCTGAGCTCCTGGAGGTGAAGACGGGGGCTATCCGATTTGGGTCTAAGTCTTCTGCACGTAGCACAGGACTTAGCACACTATTAGAAACAGCCACATCTAGTAAACAAATGAGCCCCAAGTGTATACGCCTGCCTACTCCAAACCCCCAGGCCCTTGGCTAGTGCTGTATCCAGGAACCATTAATAGCTACTGTTTACTGCGAGCCTGCTTGCCTCGTGCCTGGTACCTTCTACACACTTTGGTACAGGACCCACTGGATCCCTCCCCCTTCCAGGAGGACGGCATTACTACCCCCCGTTTTGCAGACAAGAACAGAGACTCCAAAAGATTAAATAACCTTAAATCACCCAGCTCACAAGTGGATGGACGAACCTGGATATGAAGCCAGTGGACCTCGAAGCCGAGGGCTACTCTCCGTCAGGAAAGGGAACAGAGGAGAGGGCAAGGCATTCCCAACTCTGCCAGCGACCCTCAAGGGCAGGAGCAGTATAATCCCAAAGGGCACCTCCCCTGGGTACAAGCACAAATCCTTCCCAACCCCGCCTGATGAAATACCATCCAGGCACTTCCAGGGGCTTCCTTTCTGCAGTCACTTCGCCCAGGAAGTGTGATTTCCTTGAGTAGCTAGAAGGGAGAGAGACGTGGGCCCTGAAGCCAAGTGGTTGAGCAGATCTGCCTAAGAGCCATTAGCAGGAAATGCAACGGAGAGCTGGCCTCCAAATAAGTCCCACACAGTAAGAAATATTAACAGCAACAAAACCACCAAGGGCTGCAAAACGGGAGCCTCAGAAATCTCCAGAGAGGCTAGGCTCCAGTGTGTAAAGGCTGGAAGAAAACATCTGTGCCAAGAGGCTACCTGTGCCTCTCTCCACAACCTCCTTCTGGTTCCCACCCTGACCTTCCCCCAGTGAGGTGCCCAGGGCACCACTCCAGCACCGGAAGGCCACAGTGAACACTGCTTCCATAAAAAAAACCCTAAGATTCGACACTGACTACTAGAGCAAGTCCGAAACAGTGACTGCTTTTGATTTGGGAAACCGTGCTCATTCATCCAAAAGGACAAGTTAAAGGCTCTAGGGTTAGTAAAGTCCACAGTCCAGAAACACCCGCTCTCAGATTTATACTATTACTTACAAATGGGCACAAGTTGGGTTTAAACTTATTCTTATTTCTGAGAGAGAGAGGGAGAGAGAAAGTGTGAGTGCGGTAGGGGCAGAGAGAAAGAGGCACAGAATCCGAAGCAGGCTCCAGGCTCTGAGCTGTCAGCACAGAGCCCGACGCGGGGCTGGAACCCACGAACCGCGAGATCATGACCTGAGCTGAAGTCGTATGCTTAACCCACTGAGCCTCCCAGGTGCCCCCGACACAAAGTTTTTTGAAGAGGAATTTAGCAGAATTCTTTCCAAAATGCTATTCATCTCGAAGGGTCCACACTACAGAAACACATGCAATTATGTACAAATTATACATTTCTCAAGAGAAAATTGGCAGAATTTTACCAAAACTGTGCAATATCCAAAAGTTAGAAACAGCCCCAATGTCCACCAATGGGAAACAGATTAAACCAAGTGTATGCACAAAACATCCTCTGCATTGCTAAAACAGACGACGTAATCCATCTGTACGGACTGTCGTGGCATACGTGTGCACAATTTTTTTCTGGAAGGAATGACAAACTTCTCACGGTGGTTTCTCTACAGAGAGACTGGGGAAGAGCCCTTACACTTTTAAACAGCTTAACTTTCCTAACTGTTTTCTTGAAAAAAGTCAACTGGAAATATCTGAGTCGTGGAATTACTAGCCGTTTTTGTTTTTCTTCATACGCTTGTAGATTTTTTAAAAGCTTCAGAAGTATTATTTTAAAAATGTTAGCAGCGTAACACACTGGTACGCATGAATATGAAAACGTGCTCTTGATGTGTTTAAGAACGCATGTCGTGGGGGGCGCCTGGGTGGCTCAGTGGGTTAAGCGGCTCGCTCTGGGTTTCGGCTCAGGTCATGATCTCCCGCTGACAGTGCAGAGCCTGCTTGGAATCCTCTGGAGAGCACTCGCACGGTCTCTCTCCGCCCTTCCCCCCCCCCCCCCCCCCCCCCCGCCCTTCCCCGCCCTCAAAATAAATAAACTTAAAAAAAAAAAAAAAAGACTCGAGTCTGGGAGGATAAACACACTGAGCTGTAAACAGTAGTTACTGCCTGGAAAGCTAGAGGAAAGAGCTTTCATTTTCCCTCATACACTTGCTTTTTCTCTTTCTTAATGAGTGTGTATACTTTTGTAATTAATTTTCTATCAGGGGAAAAAAAAAATTCCACTTTCTGCCTTAGGACAACGTTTCCACTGTCCCCAGCTATTTCTGAACACTCAGCCCATTCACTCCCCCGGCAGGTCGGCCAGGCAGCACCGCTCCCAGACAGGCCTATGTTTCTGTAGCGCCTGAAACAGAGCAGTTCTTTAAGCTCTGAACTGTATGTAAACAACACCTGCCGAAAAAAGCGCTGGAAGACACAAAGGAGCCGTGGAAAGAGTGGAAAGAGTGCCGGGGATGACCTCCTTTTCCCAGTTGGTCCTGCGGCAACGCATCCCATCCTTCTACACAAAGAGATGATCTCGAAGCCCCAGTGGGAGAAGTCAGCTCGCCCTCCCAGAAGTCCTGTCTGCCCTCCCCCGGGCTGGCCACCAGCCACTGCAAAGTACTCGCCTAACAGGTTCCCGTCCAAAGGGCTCTCGCGTTCTGCAAAGCAAGCTGACCGGCAAGTTTTCTACCGTGGCTCACGCGGTTCTGATTCCAACTTAGAAACGCATTTTTAATACTCCAGGGGGCTTGGCATACTGTTTTCAACAGGTGCCTGGTTCTGTTTAAGAATTTTTTTTTTTTTTTCTTAAAGCAATCTCTACACCCAACATGGGGCTCAAACTCACAACCCTGAGATCAAGAATCACATGCTCTTGGTCAGGTGCCGATTTCCAAGTCTGCTGTAGTTTCCAGAAGGTCTTCCCTGACCACCCCACACCCAGGCTGGGATGGCCTTGACTCCCACGCACCTCATGTGCAGCTCCAGTGCTTCCGCACCTGAGCCCCCTCCCTGTGTCAGACGCCGAGCACAGCAAACAGGAAACAGAATGCTGCTTCCTGGCCCCCCCTCCCTCACTCACCCCACTGGGGAAAACATACCCGTCAACAAAGAGCAAAACTGCATTCAAAAGCTGTCATCACTGACAGACGCAGGGGTAAACGAAATGTGATAGATAAACAGAATATGGAATACTACTCGGCCACCAAGAGGAATGGAGTTCGAACACCCGCCACAGCCTGGGCAAACCCTGAAAGCATGAAGTCAGACACAAAAGGGCCAATAGTGTATGATTCCTCTCAGAGAGACATAAAGCAGACGGTCGCTGCCAGGGGCTGAGGGACGGGAAGTGAGCAGTCAGTGTTTGACGGGCACAGAGTTTCGGTTTGGGAAGGTGACAACTTTCTGGAGGGGGGTGGCGGTTACGCAACACTGTAAATGGACTTACCGCCACTGATCGTACACTTAGAAATGGCTAAAATGATAAACCTTACATATATTTCACAATAAAATAACTGTTTAAGAAAGTGTATTTAAAGTTGTGAAAAGAACTACAGAGAACAGCAACGGAGGAAAGGAAAGAATCAAGGGAGGTGATGACACAATCGGGTTGAGAGGTCCGGAGGCCTCTTTAAGGAAGGGCTCGCTTTCTCCCCACTGGACAAGCTCCCAAGGAACACAAACGTGGCACCAACAGCCATGTGGCCTCAGACTGGTAAATGTCGAAGTCAAGACACTTGGTTCAGACTCAACCCAGTAGATGGATTAAAACCCCAAACTTCACTCATCAGACAGCTTAGCCAGGACTGAAACAGCCAGGTCCGAGACACCCAGAATTTGGTGGCTCAGGCAGGAAGCCACCTTGGGAGTCAAAAGGGACAAGGGCTAAGGGAGAAAACAGAACTGAAGAAGGAGCCTGCATTCTCTCTGGCCAGGAAATGCCACTTATGGGAAATCACGAACAACATACACCAAGATTTACATGGGAGGATGTGCCCTAAAATTTTGTTTACGTGAAGGAAAAATGGTAACAACAACTTAAATGTCTAATAACAGAGTTAAAAAAAATCATGGCAAGTCCACATAAAGCAATTACACAGTTACTAAAATGTTTTCCGGGGGCCTAGTTGGCTCAGTCAGTGAAGCGTGCAACTCTTGATCTCAGGGTTGTGAGTTCAAGCCCCGTGTTGGGCAGAGAGCTTACTTAAAAAAAAATAAAATAAAGTAGGGGCGCCTGGGTGGCTCAGTCAGTTAGGCGTCCGACTCTTGGCTTCGGCTCACGTCATGATCCTACGGTTTGTGGGTTCGAACCCTGCATCAGGCTCTGTGCTGACAGTGTGGAGCCTGCTTGGGATTCTGTCTCTCCCTCTTTCTCTGTTCCTCCCTTACTTGTGCAGGCACGCACTCTCTCTCTCTCTCTCAAAATAAATAAACTTTAAAAAATTAAAAACATAAAATGAAATAAAATAAAAATATGTTCTCGATAAGTTAAGAAAATACACTCTAACGGTAGGAACTATAAACCATGGGGGCACCTGGGTAGCTCAGTCGGTTGAGTGTCTGACTTCGGCTCTGGTCAAGATCTCGCGGTTCATGAGTTCGAGCCCCACCTCGAGCTCACTGCTCTCAGCGCAGAGCCTCTGTCCCCCTCTCACGGCCCCTCCCCCGTCTGTTCTCTTTCAAAACATAAATATAAACATTAAAAAAACCAAGAACTATAAATTGTGAACAGCGTATATAGTATTTGCCTAACTTTGAAAAAACAAATACGTAAGCAAAGGAAAAAAATACACCAGTCTTTTCTGTAGTTCTCTCCATATGGTGAGCTTAGAGGTGTTTTATATTTTTTTATCTTTATTCTTTCAATATTTCCCTTTTTTTTTTTTTTAATAAAGATGTTATTCTTACGAATAGGGAAAAACGTACTCCTAGGGCCTTGCACAACGCCTGGCAAACAGTACACGCTCAAGGAGTAGCTGGTGCAGGACAGTGACTCTTAAAGGCGCTACATACTGCCTCGCCACACCGCCGCTGAGAGGAAAGAGGCTGAGAGGGAGAAAGGATCCAGAGCCCGAGCTCCAAAACCAGCTGCAGAGGTGGGAGAAGAACGTGCTCTCAGAGGGAACGCGAAGGGCCGCCAGCAACCTAAGACAGACCTCACTCTGCCCACAGACCGCTCCCGCTGCAGGCAGAGAGCTCTACAAACCAGTGCGGCTGCCAGCATCATACAGAAGCAACCCAGCCCTCTGCTCAGGCCACACGGGGCGGGGGACAAAAAACAAAATCAACAAGTACAGCTAACAGCAACACTCAACCCGGACTTCTGGCTCAAGTCACCAGAGCAAGCCTCTCTCCCAGGGCCGAGGCTTCGCACACGCCAGCCACAGACACGATCGGTGACACAGGTCCGACAACGGAGCCGGGGTCTTGGAGCTCCCAGGTGAGGCGGCCTGGTCCAGACGGCACCTTTGAAGCCGAAAAGCTTGTCATCCACAATTTCCGTCCACCAGAAAGCTCTCAGTCTTTCTCATCCGTCCTGAGCACCACAAGCTCTATTTCTCCGTCCAAATGACAGACCAAAGGTTCCCAAGTCCACACGAGGCCCAGAAAAAAACGAGACTTTCTTAAGAAACTTGAGTTACGACTTGAAAAGCAGTCTGGTTACCCCTGACCAAACTCTTGAGATTCAGAGCACAAAGCCCCACAGCTCTCTGCCGGAGACTATTTTTCAAGGGGAGCGCATGGCTTTAAAATCTAGTGTAGACAGGCCCCACTTAAGATCTGCCTGCCCATAACAAGACACATACGCTTGATAGTAGAGAAGCCTCATTATCAAATTTAGAAATACATGTCCTGACCCACCCGGCCTATTCTGGTGTGAAACAGAAACCAACACAGAAATGATCAATCTTAAATGGTAGAATAATGAGACATCCAACCAGCACACAGCCATTAGCAACATGAGTCAGGACTTTGTGCAAGCCAAAAAAAAAAAAAAGAAAAAGAAAAATCTTTCAAGTACAATAAAATAATCCTTCAGGAGAAAAGAGAACTGAAATTTAAAAGGGGGTGGGGGATGGTGAAGGGGCACAACAAAAACCCCTCGGCAGGGCCCCAGGCAACCAGTAGGTGCTGGAACTAGTTCTGACTTGCCATTCCTGAAATTCTACTCTCCCAGGGCTTTCTGGCTCTCCCTTCCCCAGGCTCTTTCTTTACCCATTTGGGCTTGAAGGAGACTGCAAAGGACCCAGGCCGCTGCAGGCAGGCCCCCACAATGGGCAGAAACATGGCCCCTCCAGGAAGCCTTGGGTAACTGAAATTCACAGGTAATCCAGAAGCTTAAGGGGAAGGACAGCGGATTCTTCTCCTTCCCTAAGTAATAGTGCAGGGCCAGACCTGGCCACAATGAAATCAGACAGAAAAGACAGGCCAAGAGGCAGGAAGCTGGGAAAACTAAAGACAGGGCCCCCCCGCTAAGATGTCTTCAGTCCCGCAGCCAGTGGGCCTGGAGGAGTTTCCAAGGAGGCTTAAAAAAAAAAAAGAGAGAACACAACAAAACCAAGATGGTTGGGGGAATGCCAGAGTGTACCAAAACAACTGCCCAGGAGACTGCAGAAGCACAGTAAGCCCAAGCAGAGCGTCTCCAGGGCCGTTTCCAAACATGCTACAGGTGTGGCCCAGACATAACCTGGGTCTCGGCCCTCACCCATGACCGAGACCCGGGGTCAGTTTCCCTTGCGTTAGCCTCAGTCCTCCCTATGGTCTCTAATAAACACCCCGGGGCAGCCTAGCTGCTCTAGGCCGTTCTGTTGCTTCCAGGCCCCGAGCAGTGGCCGTGACACGCAAATACTAGCTAAGGATAGAATCTGGGGTGGGGAAGTCACGGCGCCATCAGCCAGGAGAACAGGAGAAAAAGTTCAGGAGCTGAGAAAGGATGAGAAAAGCGGGAAATCAACAAGAACGAGACACATTCTCGTCACCCTCCCACAGAACGAAGCGGTTTGCTGTACAAACAGAATATGAGGCTCACAAGAGCCCCAACAGACGCTCCAGGCAAGGCATAATCATTCCCATTTCACAGATGCAGGAGCCGCGGCTCAGAGACTTGCCGAGGGCAAGCCGGTGAAGACCAGAATGCAGGCTCCAGGAGAGACACTTGGCCGAGCAGGCACAGGCTCCCCAAGTGGTCATCTGCCATCCCCAAAGGAAAGCAGTCTTCCTCCAAAGTCCCCGGCCTCTGCTTGTTCTCGGTATCTCTCACTGTTCTAAGTCTGCCTTACACAAAGCTGGAAACGTGCCTGGGAGGGGGCAAGCAGCCCAGACCCGAGGACACGGACTTACAACCATCAGTTCCTGGGAGCTCCACACGCTACTCTCTCCCACCCTTGTCTCCCCATAGAGGCTGAGCACCGAACAAGCCAAGTGCTCCAAGACGTTCGGTGCCTTCGATGCCTCTCCCGTCCACGCCTTAGCCCAGCACCTGTGGCATCTGCACCAGCTCCGTCAGGTCAGTCAGCCCTACGGGTGGCATCACGGTGGCTAAATTCCATCCTGGGGCTTGACGGCAGTTACAGAAACTACTGCTAAACACTCACCGGCGGGCCGGGCCCTTCCAGATCTTTCACCACCTCCCTAACTCTACAAGGTGGGGGATGCGAAATTTAGGCCAATGACGGCTCTCTGAACCCTAGATTCCTCTGGCAGAAGGATCTGCACCCCAAAGCCTGGGCCCCCCCAGGCCCTCTTTGCACCACACCACTGTATACCGAGCTAAAAGGCTCAGTTAGATTCGGAGAAACCACGCTCCGACTTCACACGGCTGGTTCCAAAAACCAAACTGGACAAACGTATACACAGCCACACAAAATGCACAGAAAATCTTAAGGGGGAGGGGGGGGAGGGCCAATTTAACAACCCCGTAAGCCAAAGGCTTCTAAAGGTTTCTCCCTGGCAGCCATTGAGCAAATGACACCGTCTGGGGAGCCTCCCCAGCCCCCGTTTCCCCCCACTTCCTCCGAGCTACCCATTCCCTCGAAAAACACCTCCTCTTCTCGCCGAAAGGTGGGCTCAGACCTCCCACGGTATTGAGAGAGAGAGGGAGGAGAGAGAAAACCGCCTTCCAGCTTTGTGTGTGGGCAAATCCACTCCAGAGGCCCACGGTCTCAACAGCGCTGTTCCTCACTCAGGCGAAAGGGGGGAAAAAGAAAAAAGAAGGAAGGAAAAATCCCCATCTGGCAGGCCCCGAGGAGCGACATCCTGTTTATTATTAAACACGCTCAGTAACAGAGCATGGAGTATTTCGAAAATAATCCTGTCGCTGGCGCACCGAAAGGGCGGCCGGCGGCGGCGAGCCCCCTGCCCCCTGCGCGCCCCCGGCCGGCGACTCCGCGAGGGGGAGGGGCACCGCCGCGCCCCCCGCCGCCGCCGCCCCCCACACCGCCCGCCGGGGAATGGGGGGAATGGGGGGAAGGGGGGGCGCCCCGACCCCGGGACTCCCGGGCGGGGTGGGGCCTCTGCAGGCCGGCCCGGGGGGAGGGGGGGAGGGGGGGTGCGGCGGGGGGCGCAGGAAGGCCGCCCCGGCTACTTCCAGGCCAGCGGGGCGCTCCGGGCCGCCGGCCCCCGGCGGGCGGGAGGCGGCCCCGGGACGCGGCGACCGCCCCCCCCCCCCCACCTCCCCCGCCGGCCCCGACCCCGCCGCCCGCCCAGGCCGCGCGGCGCCGCACAACAATGGCGAGCCCGGGCCCGGCCGCCCGCCGCCCCCAGGCCGCCCCGCCCGGCCCCGCGGCCCTCGCCCCGGCCGGCGGGGCCCAGGCGGCGGCGCGCTCGCGGACGGCGGGCGGCCGGGCCCGGGCTCGCCGCTGTCAGTCAGTCGGTCTGCCGCCGCCGAGACAAAGCCCCGCCGGGCCGCGCCGCCTCCATCTTAGCGCCCGACCGCCGCCCCGGCCCCCGGCCCCCGGCCCCCGGCCCGCGCCGCCACCCCGCCGCCCCGGCCCACCTGGTCTGGTTCCGCGGGCGCGACTGGGCCGGGCGATGGCGGTCGGGCGGCGGTCGGGCGCGGAGGCGGCGGGATGGCGGCGGATTGCGAGGCGGCGGCGCGGCTGCTCGCTCCCTCGCTCCCTCCCTCCCTCCCTCCCGGGCTCGCTCGTCGCTCGCTCGCTCGCTCGCTCGCTGGAGCCTCGGAGCCTGTGTCTCGCCGCTCGCCTCCCTCTCGCGCTCGGCTCCCCGCCCCCCGCCTGCCGCCGCCCCCGCCTCCTCCGGGCCTCCTCCTCCCGCCGCCCGCCCGCCCGCAGCCGCGCCTCGGCCCGCGCAGCGCCCCCTGCCGCGCCGCCCGCCCGCCCGGAGGGGGGGTGGGGCTGGGGGCCCCGGGAGGGGAGGGGCCGGGCGGCGGGGGGGGGGAGGGGAGGGGCGCCGGAGGGAGGCGGAGGCGGGGGCGGGGGCGGGGGCGGGGGGGGCCCCCCGAGGAGGCGAAGGGGCCGGGCAGCGGAGGGGAGCGGCACGGGAGAAGGGGGCTTGGGGTTCGGGGGAGACGGAAGGGAAGGGGCACCGGAGAAGGGGGAGGGGCTGGGGTCCCGGGAGGAGAGGGGAGGGGAGGGGCCGGGCAGCGGGGGCGGGGGAGGGTCCCGGGAGGGGAGGAGCCGGGCAGCGGACGGGAGGGGCACGAGAGAAGTGGGGGGCTGGGGTCCCAGGGGGACAGAGGGGAACGGGTACGAGAGATGGGGGGCTAGGGTTCTGGGGTGGCTGAGGGGGCTAAGGGGGAAGGAAAAGGGCCGGAATTGGGGCTGGGAGACGAGGGGAGGAAGCCGGGAGAAGGCGGTCTGGGAAGCGGGTGGACTTGGGATGGAGGCCCAGAGAAGGGGTCCGGGGAGAGAAGGGGACGGGGTTCTTAGGGAGGGGAAGGGGAGGCGGTCCTGGGGAGGAGGTTGGGGCGAGCCGGGGGAGGGGGGCGGGGAGGAGTGGTCCGGAAGAAGGGCTGGGCTAGAGAGGGAGAGGGCCTGAGGTGGTGAGGCCCAGACGGAAGAAGGGCTGAGAAGGGAGGGGGTTTGAGCCTGGATCCCCGCCCCCTCCCCTTCAGCTCTGCCGCGCCTCCTGACCGACCGTGAGCCCGGATTTTGTTATAGGATATGTACACAGAGAGGAAACAGAAACAATACATTGTTAATTCAAAAGCAAGGTTGTTGCACGATATAGATACTTTATCCGTTTTTGGAAAATGAGGAATAATAAGCCAATCGTCTTCGGTGTTTGTGTACTTGCGTCAATGCAAAACAAAAGGTCTGGGAGAATGCACTCTTGTCTCGGTTACCTCTGCAGTCTGAGGTCTGGAGAGCCAAGACTTCTCGCTTTTCATTCTCAATACATTGGCAATTAGAACAACAAACAATTCGCAAAAGCAAACAGCATAAGGAAATGTGGCTGGGACCTGGAATCCAAACCATCTGCCCCTGTCTCTGGCACTTGATCACCTACACCTTAAACCACAGCCACAGGCCCTACCCCGTGTGCAACAGTCTGGAGTGGTTTGCCTCATTTAATCCCACCCCTGAGGCGGATGTGATTTTTCCAATTCGCTGATGAGAAACGGAGACTCTGAGAGGTTAAGTAACTTGCCCAAGGCCACACAGCAAGACCTGACAGGAAAGCCAACCTACTGCAGCCTAACGAATGAGGTTAGGGGTTGCCACAGAGCACAGTGCCTGGCACACAGTAGGCGCTCTATAAATACTGGCTGGTTTGTTGAATGGCAGAATGAGTGGCTCTTATAGGCTGGTGGGTAGAGACTCCCTAAGAATGGTGGGGGGGGGGGTCTCTTTTTTAATGATCTGACAAGAGAGAACATAAGATGAAAAGCTTCAGCCTTGAGTGCTCCAGGAAGACAGAGGAGGAAATAGTGAAGACCACAAAGGGGGTAAAAACCAAGTCAACAAGTGCTCTGCTCTGGCAGGTCTGGTGTAGGGGAGTGACGCCCTCTGGGGACAGGAGGGCTGCTAAGTTCCTGGGACTTCAAAGGCAGCAGATGCTTCACTCCTGCAAAACCCAAGGATCAGGCTGCATCCAAATCGCTTGCCCTGTTCGAGAAACATTTTTCTTTGTGCACTTTCCTGGGGTGACAACAGCAGCGACGCTGGGTACCACTTACTGAGCACCTTTTCTGGGCCAGCCAAGCCTGGCCAAATTTTCGTAGAACTAGGGCCCCAGAGAGACCAGAGGGAGGGAGGAAGGAGGGAGCAGAGCATGAGGAGGGCTGGATCAAGGCTCCTGGGGTCACTTAGCCTCAAGAGACTGTCCACAGTGTAGAGGGGTACATTCAAGGAGACATTTCCATATCATTGAAGTTACTGTAAACAGCAAGTGTCCAGAGTGGGAATACTGAGAGGAAGGAAGGAGCAGACCAAGCAGAGAGTTGACAAGAACCAATGAGCAAACATTTATTTCACTTGCGTTATTATTATTATTATTATTATTATTTTTTACTTTCCAAATATTAGGTAACTTGCAACTCTGCAAATGGGTGGGGAAACCCCTTCAGACCTCCAAACTGAACAGAAGGGGAATTTCATCCATCCCTAGAGACCTAATGCAGACTTTATATCTACATAATTTTATTCTTCCCAAAAGGTGATTGATGATTTTTGTTACATTGAAATGTAATATTTTTGTATAATTCTTATAAAGTTTTTCATCCATTGTTTTCTTTTTTATTATGTTAAAAGAATTTTTAAGTTTATTTTTAGTTTTTTTTAAATGTTTATTATTTTTTTTAATGTTTACTTATTTTTGAGACCGAGAGAGACAGAGCATGAACGGGGGAGGATCACAGAGAGAAGGAGACGCAGAATCCAAAGCAGGCCCTGAGCTGTCAGCACAGAGCCTGACACGGGGCTCGAACTCACTGACTGTGAGATCATGACCTGAGCTGAAATCAGACGCTCAACCGACTGAGCCACCCAGGTGCCCCTAATGTTTATTTATTTTTGACAGAGACAGAGCGTGAGCAGGGGTGGGGTGGAGAGAGAGGAAGACACAGAATCCGAAGCAGGCTCCGGGCTCTGAGCTGTCAGCACAGAGCCTGACGTGCGGCTTAAACCCACAAACTGTGAGATCACAAGCTGGGTGGAAGTCAGAGGCTTAACCAACTGAGCCACCCAGGTGCCCCATAGGTTTATTTTGAGAGAGGGAGAGAGAGAGAGAGAGAGAGAGAGAATGTGGGGGAGGGGCGCAGAGAGAGAGGGGGACAGAGAATCCCAAGCAGGCTCCATGCTGTCAGCACAGAGCCCCATGTGGGGCTCGAATTCACAAACCATGAACCACAAACTGAGATCGTGACCTGAGCTGAAGTTGGACACAACCGACTGAGCCATTCAAGTGCCCCACATCCATGATTTTCTTTGTTGAGCCACAGTATGACTAGATACGGATCTCTTTCACATTGATTTCTTGTAGAATATACAAAACCCTGCCATGGTCACATTCTGTGTTTTGTTTTGTTTTGTTTTGATTTGTTTTTTTAACTCATCTAAAAAACTATCTCCTTTTATGTTCTGTTTCTTCTTTCTCTTCCCTGTGCTCTGGCTTCTTCTTCTCTAACACTCTGACATTCCCTCTATCACAGCCTCTATCTGGCTGGTGGTTGTCATTTCTATACATACCTCTGTCCCCTGTATACAAGACCAGGAGCTTAGCCAAACGGAGTCACTGAATTATTCAATATTTTTAAAAAATTAATTTAGGGGCGCCTGGGTAGCTCAGTCGGTTAAGCGTCCGACTTCGGCTCAGGTGACGATCTCACGGTCCGTGAGTTCGAGCCCTGCGTCGGGCTCTGGGCTAATGGCTCAGAGCCTGGAGCCTGCTTCTGATTCTGTGTCTCCCTCTCTCTCTGCCCCTCCCCCATTCATGCTCTGTCTCTCTCAGTCTCAAAAATAAATAAACATTAAAAAAAATTTAAAAAAATTTAATTTATTTAGGGGCGCCTGGGTGGCTCAGTTGGATAAGCATCTGACTTCGGCTCAGGTCATAATCTCGTGGTTTGTGGGTTCGAGCCTCGCGTCAGGCTCTGTGCTGACAGTTTAGAGCTTGGATCCTGCTTCCAATTCTGTGTATTCCTCTCTCTCTCTCTCTCTCTCTCTCTCTCTCTCTCTTTTTCTCTCTGCCTCTCTCTCTCAAAAATAAACATTAAAACAATTTTTTTAATTAATTATTTTTGAGAGAGAGAGAGAGCAAGCAAGAGGGGGCAGAGAGAGAGGGAGAGAAACCCAAGCAGGCTCTGCACTGTTAGCACAGAGCCCAACACGGGGCTCAAACCCACGAACCTCGAAATCATGACCTAAGACAAAACCAAGAGTCAGACGCTTAGCCATCTAAGCCACCAAGGTGCCCCAGCACCTGGCACACAATCTGTGGCATATAGTAGGTGTTTAATGAGAAGTTATTGAATGAAAGAAAAAATTTAAGGCAGAGAGAATTTGAGAATCTGACCTCTGCAGGTACCATGTCCAGTCCTGGCCTCAAAGGGAAGCCAGAAAAGCTTCTGTGAATCACAGCCTCTTCAGCAGGCTTTGCGACTTAGGGTCTATTATTACTCCCATTTTACAGATTAGTAAAATGAGGCTCCAGGACATTCACTTACCGCTGCTTAGTTCCCAGATGCTTATCATATCACTGTGGTTAGGAGAGCTTTTCTGGTCCCCCAGACTCCAGAGCCAGCCTTTAAAAGTGCTAGCCCAGGCACAGAGCCCAGGGGCAGGCCCAGAAGCCTCTCAAGTGGACCCTGTCTAGTTTCAAGGCAAGCCTCCCTCCAGCTCCTCTGAGACTGAGTGTTGTGAGCAACGTGGGCATGCATACTGACACTGACTCCACAATACACAGAAGCCTAGCCAGGTTCATCTCAGCTCACCTCCTCAGTGGGGCCTTTCCCAGATAAACCCAGAAGCAGGCACTGGGTCTGTGCCCCTTCCCTGGGCTGGCCCCCAGCATGGAGCCACGGTTAAGAGTCCAGAATTTGGAGTCAGACCAACCTGATGTGAATTTTGTCTCTCTCCTCATTTACTGTGTGTCTTTAGACAGGTGACTGCGACTCTCCGAGCCTCTGAAAATCGGGGAGGAGGACCGTTGTGAGAATTGAATGAGAATTCCGTGCACTGCCTGCCAGCACGAGCTGGCATCTGGCCGGCACTCAATGCATGTCTATAATCACAGTCGTTCCTGCCTGTTCTCAGACACATCAGAGCCCCTCTTGCAGTCACTCATGCTGCATAACAAAACGGCCCCCAAATCCAGAGGCTTAAAAAGTTTGTTACGGCTCATCATTTGGTGGGCTTGGGAACAGTTTTCCTGTTCCACCTGGTGTTGATTGGGGTCAGTCATGCTGTCACACTGCCTCCCCCTCCATGTGATGTCTCATCACCCTCCAGGAGTCTCCATGTGCTCTCTGTCCAGAAAAGTGGTCTGGGCTTCTTAGAGCATGGCAGCTGGATTCCGAAGAGGTAAGAGGAAGCAGACAGGCGTCTGTCCTCAGGGTGTCGCTTCTGATGCATTGTTTTGTTCATCAGAGTGAGTCACGGGGCTAGCTCAGACTCCAGGGGAAGAAAAGATAGCCCCCCTCTTGAAGGTGAGAGCTACATACGCGTGCAGGGAGGGAAAGATTGGTTGGCAGATTACTCGTGGATGAACCTTCAGGTTCTCAGGACCTCTTGCTTTCCCCCGCCCTATGCCCTCTACCCGTTCTGTCCAATGAAGACATTCGGTCTGACTGCAAAAACGACACAAAAACAAAAAACAAAAAACAAAAACACTTCATACTGAGATCAGTCACGGCCAAGCCAGTCAGAGTGCTGGGAAACTGGCGAGAAGAGAAAATACACACTCCCTATGCTCAAGAAACTCCCAAATTAAGGGGCATGAAAAACAAAACAAAACTGCAATAATGAACACTGACATATGTGGCTCTCACCACCTGCCGGGCACCTGCCTGAGGTGGGTCCGAATCACCAGGGCCTGCTTCTGACCTGGTCTGGTGCTTCCTTGCGGCCCAGGACTGCAGGAGGACGCCGGGCGACCTGCCCACAGCTATCCGGCAATATACTCCAGGACCGGGAGGCCTGCAACTTGTGTAGCGAGCGACCATGCGTCCCAGGATTCCTGGAAGGGCCCTGCTTTCGTATTCACTGCACCTGTTCTCCAAAGGGCACTGTCTAATGAGAGAGCGAGCGAGTCCCTGTTTCAGTCATCTGAATGGGGGCAGAAAAAAGGGTAATAGTCCAGGGAGAAATGGACTGCAGCTGGGGAGACTGGGCAAGAACATTCCAGATGGATGGGGCCGGCTTGAACAAAGGCCTGGAGGTAGGAGTGTCTGGGCAGCGGGAGGGGCCCACGGGCTGGCTGGTAGCCATTGAAAAAGTGGCCCCATCCCAGGGAATGTGCATTCCAGTAAGGGTGGGAGCCTTGAGCTAAAAATAAGACACGCGGGTCTGAGCACACAGCGGGGGGGGGGGGGGGGCCCTGCCCCTGCACAGACCTAGGGGGGCTCACGCCATGGCGCGGACAGCAGCTGAGTCTCAGCACCTGACGCACAGAGACTAAACGCAATCTCCTTGGAGAGGCTCAATGACAAGGACAGTCCAGGGCAGAGAGCCCTGACACCTGTTCACATCACACGGAATTCTTACAAATTTGCCCTCCTTTTCCCACTGGGGAGACAGGGAGGAAAAGAGCCAAGACTGGGAATAAAAGAAGATTGAGGGAAAGATTTAAAACTGAGCAACTTCAGCTGAGAAAAAGCAGCGACAAATTGAGGGGTGGGGTCTGAGAAGGCAAAGGAAAGAAAGGAAGAGTCAGCTCTTCCCGGGGGCTCCCAAATAAAGGACAGGGACGGCAGACACCGGCCAGACAGCCTACCTGCTCCCTTTCCGTACCCACGCCTCCTCCCCCGTGAGCCCCTTCACTGCCTTCCTCAACACGTTGCTCTCCGGAGGGTCATCGGCGGGGGAATTTAGTTATCAGGTCTTGTCCTCTGCAGCCACTGTCTCTCCGAAATGTAGGCACTAGAGAAAGAAGAGATCTCCAAATCTAACTTGATTTCAAGAGAGAAGACAACCCACAGAATGGAAGGAAATGTTCGCAAGCCAAATATCTGGTAAGGGTCTGATCTCCAGTAAAAAGACACCTGCAACTCAAAGACAGAAAGACAAACAACCCAATATAGAAGTGGGTCACAGACTCGGACACACATGTCTCCAAAGACATACTGATGGCCCACTAGGATGTGAAAAGACGCCCAACATCATTAGCTACCTGGAAAACGCAGGTCAATAGCACGGTGAGATGCAACCTCATAGCCACCAGGATGACTGTAATCTAAAAGATGGGTGATGGGGCGCCTGGGTGGCGCAGTCGGTTAATCGTCCGACTTCAGCCAGGTCACGATCTCGCGGTCCGTGAGTTCGAGCCCCGCGTCGGGCTCTGGGCCGATGGCTCGGAGCCTGGAGCCTGTTTCCGATTCTGTGTCTCCCTCTCTCTCTCCCCCTCCCCCGTTCATGCTCTGTCTCTCTCTGTCCCAAAAATAAATAAAAAACGTTGAAAAAAAAAAATTAAAAAAAAAAAAAAAAAAAAGATGGGTGATAACAAGCATTCACACGGATGGAGAGACACTGGAATACTTCTAGGCGCTGGTGGGGATGTAAAATGGTACAGCTGCTGTAGAAAACAGTCTGGTGGGTCCTCATGAAGCTAAACAGAATCATCCTGCAAGGGGCGCCTGGGTGGCTCAGTCGGTTAAGCGTTGGACCCCTGGTTTTGACTCAGGCCATTGATCTCACCGTTTGGGAGTTCAAGCCCCACGTTGGGCTCCGCGTTGCTGGTGCGGAGCCTGCTTGGGATCCTCTCTCTCTGCCTCTCCCCTGCTCTCTCTCTCTCTCAAAATAAATAAATAAACTTAAAAAAAAAAATTATCCTACGACCCAGAAATTCCCCTCCTAGGTATATCTGAAAGAATTAAAAAGAGATGTTCGAACAAAATGTACACAGGAAAGTCTACACCGGCACTATTCACAAGAGCCAAAAGGTAAAAATAACCCCACTGTCCGTCCACTGATGGTGAGTGGCTAAACAAAATGTGGCAGATCCATCCTGAAACATTATTTAGCTGCTGAAAAGAACGAAGGACTCTGCACGCTACAACACAAACGGATCTTGAAAACATTATGCTGAGAGAAAGAAGTCGGACACAGAAGCCGCGTAATTGTATGAACCACTTAACATGAAATCCCCAGAATGGGCAAATCCATAGAGACAAAAAAGCAGATTAGTGTTTGTGAGGGGAGGTGGGGGGGAGGGGAGGGGGAGTGACTGCTTAACGGGTATGAGATTTCCTTCCGGGATGATGAAACAATCCTGGAACCAGACAGAGGTGAGGGGTGCAGAACACTGTGAAGGTACTACGTGTTACTGCATTGCACACTTTAGAAGTAGTTAAAAAGGTAGATTTTATGTCGTGTGTCGTTTACCACAGCAAAAGTAATCTGATTTGAAATGGCATTTTTGCAGGGATCTTGGTCAGTTACGTTACCATCATTCGTTTACACGTGTACCATTTACATTTCCAAACTTCCAGGTGATATTTAAATTTTAAGGAAGATACGCAACTTTCTGTCTATTTCTAAAAGACTCACGCAGCTGAGTCCAAGGTGAGGTGAGGTATTTAAAGCCGGGGAGCGGGGCGGGGAGGGGGGGGCTCTGTCCTGAATGGCATCTGAGGAGCCTTCTGGGTTAGCTTCCGGGCCGACAAGGCTGGCAGATTGCAGGGTGGTCCGGTGGATGGCAGGTCCTAGAATTGAGTAAGAACCCCTGGGAGGAAATTCACTGAGGGAAGGAGGAGCCCAGTTGAGGGGCAGAGAGAGGGAGACAGAGGATCCAAAGCAGGCTCCAGGCTGTCGGTGCAGAGCCCAATGCGGGGCTTGAACCCACAAACTGTGAGATCGTGACCTGGGCAGAAGGCAGATGTTTAGCTGACTGAGCCACCCAGGCGCCCCAGAAGCTTAGGATTTTTGAAGGGAGGTGGCTTTGGACTCCTTGGTGGCAGTTAGAGACTATGGAATGGACAGTTCACACAAGCTATCGCATTGGCTTGATTTAAGGCTCAGATGACAGTATGCACGAAATGCTCTGAACAGTTTATAGCACGTCGTAAACAAAGTCAGTGCTTCTAAACCTTCTTGGTACTAGAATTCCTTTTCAATCTTAACACAACCCCGAAGAGATTTTGTTTACACGGGTTATAACCATCTCTATTTACCATATTAGAACTTAAAACTGAGAAAAATTCTAAATATTATTTCAATTAAAATTACAACAAGCCCATTACATATTAATATAAATACTATGGTTTTATGAAAATAATTCAATTTTCCAAAACACTTCTTTTTTTTTTTACCAAGGAAATTGGCATTAAAAAAACTTTTTTTATAAATCTCTTTAATGTCCGACTTAACGGAAAACAGCTGGATTCTCATAGCTACTTCTGAAATCAATCTATTGTGATATGTTGTTCTGGTTGACGTATATAAGGAAAATGCAGTCTGACAGAAGCACCCCGTTGGAGAAGGGGGGGCTGTTTCAAAAGACTTTGCCGATCACTGTGGATATTATTCTCTAACAGTGCACCAAAACTCGTCAAGTTTTAGTTTCTTAGCGGCAATGTTGAAGCTGAAACCACAACGATGAACTTTTCCTACTCTGTGATCTCGAGATCCATTGGTCTATCCTTCCCTTTCAATGGATCCTTTACTCATCTTGTAGTATCGTGCATTGGTCATTTGGGAAATACTGATTCACGGATTCACACAGACCTGCCAGATGCCAACAAACTTAATTTGACAACACTTCCAAATCGCATTTGTTCAAAGCACCACCAAAATCTTAGAAACTAACCAGGAAACTGTCAAGCTCACAATGGCTGGTACGTGTTTTCCAAAATTCTAACTTTGGCCTGCAATTTCAAGTTGTGTCAGTGAAAACAAATCCTGGCAGTTGCTTTCCTTGAAAGGACAGGCCCCCTTTGTTCACTTTCAAAAACGAATCCATCTAGTCTCGATCGCCATCATTTGTCAGGTAAAAATGGTGGTCCACTTCAGCTGACAACTCCGTCCTCCGAGTGCTGTTCTTGGAGACAAGCACTGTACCTTCTGGTATGTTGCAGAAAAGTGCCTTCTGGGTACTTCTCATCTTGTCAGACAAAGTACTGTAAAGGTATGTCCTCAAGGGTTGAAATTTAATAAAATGATTCTTACTGCTTCATCAAGGACACTCTCGAATAGAAGTGGCTTTTATTTTTTTTCCTGCAAGAACGTGGCAATTGAAGAATGCAATGGTCACAATACAGCTTGGAGGGACCGCCTCGATTCGCCCTAAGGGGCCAGCTGGTTTACCGACCTCTGTTGTTGTACCACCCGTGCAAAAACGTCCACACACAGTGAAAAAGGCAAATCATATCTCAGTATTATTACAAAAATAATGTTCACCCTTGCAGGTCCCTGAGAGCTCAGTGACCCCCAGGAGTCTGGAGACCACTTTGAAAACTACCTGTTTTAGCTCGTTTCCTTCATGGTAATTTAAAAGCAGAACAGACAAAAACCCACCCAGAAGAAGCAGACTCACTTTGAATTATTTATGGAGCACGTGACTCATAGTAGGAGCTCAATAAACATTTTTAAATCTTTTTTTTTTTTTTTTTAAGTTTACTTGAGAGAGAGAGAGAGAACAAGCAGGGGAGGAGCAGAGAGAGAGGGAGACCAAGGACCCAAAGCAGGCAGAGAGCCCAATGCGGGGCTCAAACCCACAAACAGCAAGACCATGACCTTAGCTGATGTCAGATACTTAACCCACTGAGCCACCCAGATGCCCCTTGAATCTTGAATACTGGCTTCCTCCTACCATGCCAAATGATGTGCTAAACATTTGACATACACTGTCTTATTGAATCTAACATCCCCATTCTACAGATGAGAAAAGCAAGACCCAGAGAAGATAAGAGCCCACGGCAGCTAGTGATGACCACATCCAGGAGTTAAACCCAGTTTTGCCAGACTTCAAAGCTAATCCTCTTAATAACTGTGCCATACTGATTCTGTTTGGCACCAAAACCTTTGGTCATAAGTTAGATCAAGGGGGAAAAGGAGGAAAATAATTAAAGGAAAGTTTAATATTGTAACTAAGTTTGAATAATTACCCTGCCTATATGAATCTATTGTTGACTTCCCAGAGCCAACAAAATGAATTCGCCTGGGCCAGAGGGTGAGTAGCTGTGTACAAGGCTGGTCTAAAGAAGGTGTATTTTTTTTATTAAAAAAAATTTTTTTTGGGAAGCGCCTGGGTGGCTCAGTCGGTTAAGCGTCCGACTTCGGCTCAGGTCATGATCTCGCAGCTCGTGGGTTCGAGCCCCGCGTCGGGCTCTGTGCTGACAGCTCAGAGCCTGGAGCCTGCTTCAGATTCTGTGTCTCCCCTCTCTCTGCCCCTCCCCTGCTCATGCTTGTCTCTCTCTGTCTCTCAATAATAAATAAACATTAAAAAAAATTAAAAACAATTTTTTAAGTGTATTTGTTATTGAGAGAGAGAGGGAGAGAGAAAATTCCAAGCAGGCTCTGCACTGTAAGCGTGGAGCCTGATGCAGGGCTCGAACCCACAAAGCATGAGATCATGACCTGAGCCAAAACCAAGAGTCGGACGCTTAACCGACTGAGCCACACAGGTGTCCCAGGTGTATTTTTTTTTTTTAAATGTTTATTTATTTTGAGAAAGAGAGAGCACAAGCCAGGGAAGAGCAGAGAGAGAGAGAAAGAGAAGGGGACAGAGGATCCGAAGCAGGTTCTGCACAGAGAGCAGCGAGCCTGATGCAGGGCTTAAACTCAAGAACCGCAAGATCATGACCTAAGCCGAAGTCAGATGGTCAACCAGCTGAGCCACCCAGGCGCCCCTAAAGAACGTATATTAAGAATGATGGGCTGTGATCACGGCGAGTCCCTTCTCACAAAGGCTGGGTGTACAGGTTTTCATAATCCCAGTGGAGTACCTGACACAAACAACAGCCGGGGGCAGGAGAGGGGGGAAGGACATGCCCGTGGGGCCCAGGTGTGCAAATTAAAATGCAACAAGAATAATGAGATGATTGGCTTCCCTGGGCTGTGTCCCCACAGGTCAGGTTCTACACCTGCAGAAGTTCTGGCAGCATGGCGAGCGGTGGCTTTTCCCAGGTGCTTATCCCCTGTCCCGGCCCTGAGAGGCTGAGCTGGGAATTAACCAGTGAAGTACCAGTTGGAAGTCTTTCTTACCAGGTCTTCACGCCTTTGGCCGTATTAATACCTTGGCATTCTGGAATATCCTCTGGCCCCTCCTGACCTCTCCAGCCTTCTCTCCACCTCCTCACTTTCCAGAGTCATGGCTTTCTCTCCCCTCCAGACTTGGTACCTGTTCTCTCTGCCGGGAATAAACTCCCCCCTTGCCCACATAACCTCCTTCACCTGGGTGAATCCTACTCAATCCTCAGGCCTCAGCTTGGACATCACTTCCTTTAAGAACCCTTCCCTGTGGGTGCCCACCTCCAAACTGCCAGAGGACCAGCCTTCTCACCTCTATCACTTGGCCAGCACCTGGGCCAGGGATGCAGTGACTTACAAGACATACAATGTTCATGAAGTTCACGGGCCAGTGTTTTACATCAATGACACTGTTTGCTTGTCTTCCTTGCCCATTAGACTGTAAGATCCGGTGGACTGGGATGGTGATTGAACGTTCAGAGCTATGCTTCTGAGTCTCATACGGTGCCCGGCACAGGGTAGGAGCTCAACAGATACTTGCTAAACCAATGGGTGAATGGATGAACAAAGGAATCCATCAGAAAAGGAGGGGAGGGGAGAAGTAGGTGAAATAACAAGTCAATGAAGTAGGAAACAACTTTTGTGCCCACCTCATCATTGGTGGCGAGAGATACTTACCACTCTCATCATTCCACAGGGATTGCCGGAGGAACTGGGCTCCGTGAATGTGAGGCACAGGGCAGGGGTGAGGGCACAGAAAAGATACAGAGCTCAGAGAGGGGCTTCCAGTCGTGTTGAGCACACATTCAAAATGCCCTCACATGCGCCTGGGTGGCTCAGTCGGTTAAGCGTCCGACTTCAGCTCAGGTCACGATCTCGCGGTCCGCGAGTTCGAGCCCCGCGTCGGGCTCTGGGCTGATGGCTCGGAGCCTGGAGCCTGCTTCCGATTCTGTGTTTCCCTCTCTCTCTGCCCCTCCCCCGTTCATGCTCTGTCTCTCTCTGTCTCAAAAATAAATAAAACGTTAAAAAAAAAATTAAAAAACAAACAAACAAACAAAAAAACAAAATGCCCTCACAAAACAACACACCCTCAAAAAGTACGATTAATCTTGTGGCAACTGAACCAGAAGTGCTGAGGGAGAAAAAGAAAGTAAAATAATAACATTATAGGAATAATAGAAATGACCATGTATTCGGTTGACCTTTCACAGTGACAAACAACCCCAGCATCTCGGCGGGGCATCACAATAAAAGTCTATGTTTTGTTTTCCTCCCAAGTGTTTTCCTGGTTGAGCTGCTCTGTTCCAAGAGGTGTCGCAGGGATTCAGGAACCTGCCACTATCACTCTCAGCTGTGCAGACACAGCGACGGAGAGGGAGGCAGGCCCGGGAGTGTGCACATCACGTCTGCCCACGTTCCACTGGCCAGAACTCAGTCTGGTGGCCCCACGTGACTGCACGGGAAGCTGGGAATTAGTCTAGTGGGTCCCCTGGAGGAGAAGGAAGCGGGAATTGCTGACCACAGAGCAGTCTCTGTTACGGGGCTTATTTACTGAATGAGCATCTGATAAATGTCAGACACCGGGCTGAAGAAGTCACACGCATGTTGTCATTTTATACTTGTGTCCGCTCTCATTGACAGAGGAGAAACTGAGGCTTAGAAAGCTTCCGTCAAGTTTCTGAGGTGAAAGGCTCATGTGTGCAGAATCACTGTGGAATCTGATCTTTTCAACTCAAAGCCTATAATTGAAAAGCAAGCACAGGGGCCCCTGGGGGGCTCAGTGGATTAAGCATCGGACTTCGGCTTAGGTCACGATCTCGTGGCTTGTGAGTCTGAGTCCAGCGTTGGGCTCTGAGCTGACAGCTCGGAGCCTGGAGCCTGTTTCGGATTCTGCGTCTCCCTCTCTCTCTCTCTCTCTCTCTCTGCCCTTCCTCTGCTTGCAGTCTGTCTCTCTCTGTCTCTCAAAAATAAGTAGACATTAAAAAAAAATTTTTTTTAAAGAAGAATAAGGACAGATGACACTAGTGAGCCCCTACCTGCTCTGAGACCCCACCCACCCACTCAACATCATTATCACTGATTAAGTGCTGCCTTTAGATTCGGCATTGTTCTAAGCACTTTCATATTAACTCATTCAATCCTCACAAGAACCCTGCGACGTACTGTTAATACTCTTATTTTTTTATTTTTTATTTTTTTTAATGTTTTTTATTTATTTTTGGGACAGACAGAGACAGAGCATGAACGGGGGAGGGGCAGAGAGAGAGGGAGACACAGAATCGGAAACAGGCTCCAGGCTCCGAGCCATCAGCCCAGAGCCTGACGCGGGGCTGGAACTCACAGACCGCGAGATCGTGACCTGGCTGAAGTCGGACGCTTAACCGACTGCGCCACCCAGGCGCCCCAATACTCTTATTTTAAAGTTGAGGAAATTGCACAGAGAGGTTAAGTGACTTGGCTGAGATCACTCAACAAGTACGCAGCAGAGACAGGGCTCCAACCAGGTAGTCTGTCTCCAAAGCCTATTTACACATTTACCCCTTTCCTACCTCTTTACGGACAACAAAAGAAATTGTTCTAGAGCAGAGTCTCCGAAGTGACGCGCTAGTACCCTGGGGAGGATGCCAGCTGGTCCACTGGGGCGCGAGGGGAAAATAGGTTCCTTCTATTTATGCTTATCTTTATTCTTTAAAAAAAGTCAGAGAGATAGACTTTACTCATACGTATGATACAGATTGACCCTGGTGCCTTCACTCAGCTGAGGACCAGTCTGCATAATACATATTAGTAAAATGTCATGCGCTGTGGGTTTTGTTTTGTTTTGTTTTGTTTTGGAATAAACATAAACAGAGGCGCCTGGGTGGCTCCGTCGGTTAAGCGTCAGACTGCAGCTCAGGTCATGATCTCACGGTTCGTGGGTTCAAGGCCCCTGTCGGGCTCTGTGCTGACAGCTGGGAGCCTGGAGGCCGCTTCGGATTCTGTGTCTCCCTCGCTCTCTGCCCCTCCTCTGCTGACGCTCCGTGCGTCTCTCTCCCCAAAATAAATAAACATTAAAAAAAATTTTTTAACAGAATAAACATAAATAGAAGGTGTCACGTGCAGTGCTTGGATAAGTGGATCAGCGCAGTAAGTTTGGTTTTAATTAAACTGGCTCTCACAGTATGGACAGGTGGTTTTAAAAGATTCCCACAAAGAAGGGTTGAGGGTCAGACACCCACCTTCGATACCGCCGCCTCCGCCTTATTGCCCCAGGCTCCTTCACGCAGGCGCACCACCTCTCCTTCAGAGTGGAAGGCGGGGCCTTGTGGCCACACCCCTTCCCTTTTCCCCGCCTTCCTCGTTTCTCCTGGAGGCGTCATTGGCTGCTTCACCTTGCGATTCGGCGAGCCCCCGGGGTCGGTGAGACGCGATTGGACGGAGTTGCCGCCTCTCGCCCGGTGGCCAGCCTCGATTGGCCGAAGTGCTGCGGTGGGGGCAGGATTTGCCAAGTTACGTCTAGGAGGCTGCCACCCCAGGGGTCTGCGGGCGCCCGAGGGCGGCTCTCGCTTCCGGGTGCTGGTTGCTGGGCTGCGCGCGGCGATCCCCAGGCCCCAGGGGTCTGGGAGCCGGTCAGGTGGAGAGGCCTGAGGCATGAGGGGCTAAGAGGGCTAGGAGGAGAGCCGGGGTGTGGCCGCCGGCCCGCGAAGGACCGAGATGCCGGCTGGACCTCTGGTGGAGGACATGCGGTGACGCCAGGTGGCGTGGTCGACACGGGACACCTAGCAAGGTCCCCGGGCTTGCCACCGGGCCTGGGAAGCCTAAGGGTTCGGAAGCCGGGATCGGAGGCTTCTCTGCTCCAGCAGATAGATGCACAGGACCCGTCAGGAGCAGTTGCAGAAAACTGAATCTGACCGAGCAGGTGGAGAGCTTCTGGAGCACACAGAGGTCCGGGAGCAAGGGAACTGGACGAAACACAGCAAAAAGCTGATTGCTGGCAGCGAGCCTCTCAGCGCTCAGACTCCTCTCAAGAGGCAAGTGGTTGGCGGGGCGGGGGGGGGGGGGGGGGGAGGATTGAAGACATTTGGCCAAGGGGGAAAGATCCAGGAGAAACGTGACCAGCGGAAATCTGCGCACAGGTGCTTCTGTCAGAAGCTCCGTGGCCTCTGGGCGAATAAACCCTGCCCCGGACTTAACTGTGGTGGAGGAAGAAAGAACATCTGTGGGAATGAGCTTGTCTTGCATAGATCTTCCTGAAGTTATTGAAGAAGTTACACGAAAGACTCGCAAGAAATCCACCACTACAAAAAGCCAAAAAATGTTTTCCTGCATCAAGATTGTTATCTGTGAGATGCCCGAGGCCCAGGAGAGATCAGACTGACTTTCTGAGAGGAGGTTTTCCTGCCGGCCTATGGGAGGTGCTTCGTCACTCAGGGGGTCCTTGCTGCATGACAAAGACAGGTAGTGGCAAAAATGGCAACAGCAACAGCCAGAAAATTGGGCAGTTTCCATGTTAATGGAAAGATGATGGGAGATCCTACGTGTGATGCCACCTGATTGTATTCAATAAACTGAAGCTTGCTTTTCGAAGTGAAAATCCCTGCAAAGACCACCCTCTGCTTGTGGCTTGTTGAACCAGGGTAACAGACCCTGAAAAAGACGTAATGATACTAAGAAGTGAAGTCCCCCTGAGTCAGTCCCTTGCATGATCGAATCTCCAAGAGACCCTTGGAAACGGAGGCTTACGGGTATAAAGGGGTGCCACGTAAGGCGACCTGAACAGCATTCTTCCTTAGAGTCTGCTTGACGATATTCCCGAATCAGGTCATTAAGAGCATTCCAGATCACTTAAATTTTCTAGGGTGGTGAAAACACACAAGATTATTCTGCCAGCAGAGGATCACCCAAAAATGACCCGGAATTTTTACTTAGGTCAAGTTGCTAAATAAAAAGTTCATTGTGTTCTTCAGAACCAGCAGGGGGGAATCCACATTGAAATACTAATAATCATAATTAGTACTAACGACACAAATAGTTACTCCTCTCCATGTGCACCCGGGCGCTTTGCAAGTGCTTTGCATGCTTTAGTTTGTTAAGTCCTTACGACAATCCTATGAAGCAGATACTCTGGTCACTCCCACTTTAGAAAAGAGGAAACCGCCATTTGCGCAGCAGGTAAATGACATAGCAAGGGTTTGAACTTAGCAACCGGCCATGGAACCTCCACTTTCCACCATTAGGCTACTTCCCAAGATGGCTCACAGGGCTATGCTCTGGCAAAGAACGATGGTCCCTTTATGCCCTGGCACGTTTTGTGTAATTTCAATAGGACAAGTGAAAATATCAGTATTTGCCTTCTCAAAATGGATCCAGGAAGAAGATTATTGACAGTAATGGATGAGAAAGATTATAAATGTAAGGGTTTTTAATCCCACAAACTCTGTCCCTCCTGACCGGTTAATTGGTGCTCAGTTACAACACGATTTGTGAATATGATCTGCTCTTTCAAAACAGTGTCTTAAGAAGAATACGAATTATTTGCCATAAGTTAGCTTTCCAGATCCCCAAAATGGGCCCTTTAAATCCCAAAGTTTTTTTGTGTTTCAAATGACAATCTTATTTATTTATTTATTCTTTTTTATGTTTATTTTACAGAGAGCATGCCAGTGAGGGAGGGGCAGAGAGAGAGGGAGACAGAGGATCCAAAGCAGGCTCTGCACTGAGAGCGCAGAGCCTGATGTGGGGCTCGAGCTCACAAACTGTGAGATCATGACTTGAGCCGAAGTCTGACACTTAACCGACTGACCCACCCAGGTACTCGAAATAGCAATCTTTTTTTTTTTTTTTAATTTTTTTTTTAACGTTTATTTATTTCTCAGAGAGAAACAAAGCGTGAGTGGGGTCGGGGCAGAGAGAGAGGGAGACAAAGAATCTGAAGCAAGCTCCAGGCTCCAGGCTGTCAGCACAGAGCCTGACGTGGGGCTCAAACTCATGACCTGAGCTGAAGTCAGACACTTAATCCACTGAGCCCCCCAGATGCCCCATAGCAATCTTATTTTTTTTTTAAATCTTAAAAAAAAATGTTTTAATGTTTATTTATTTTTGAGAGGGAGAGAAAGAGAGAGAGAGAGAGAGACAGGGGACAAGTGGGGATGGGGCAGAGAGAGAGGGAGACACAGAATCCAAACCAGGCTCCAGGCTACGAACTGTCAGCACAGAGCCCAACATGGGGCTTGGACTCACAAATGGTGAGATAGTGACCTGAGCCGAAGTCTGACGCTTAACCGACTGAGCCACCCAGGCGCCCCAAAAACATTTTATTTTTTAAGTAATCTCTACACCCAATATGGGGCTTGAACCCACAGCCCCGAGATCAAGAGTCACATGCTCTGCTGACTGAGCCAGTCAGGTGCTCCAAGAATATGGCTCGAAGGTCTGTATTGCTGGAAGACTGACCAATAGATAAGCAGTTTACATATGTACTTACCTACTAGTTGCTTGGCAAGTATTCTCATGATATAAGTTGGAGATTCCTTTTTCCAAAAGGCTAAATTACTCTAGCCTTTAGGGGTTGGCAAAACAAGGGCTAGAAAGTGAATATTTCAGACTCTGAGGGTCGTGTGGTCTCACTGCAGCTGCTTCCCTCTGCTATTACAGCGTGAAAACACTGCAGACGATTAGTAACCAACAAACGAGTGTGGCCATGCTCCAAAAAAACCTTTATTTACAAAAATAGGCAGCGGACCAGATTTAGACCAGAGGCTGTGGTTTTCCCCACTCCTGCTGTAGCATTTGATAATCTGAAATCTTCTGCAATCAGAAATAGGCAGGGGCGCTTGGGTGGCTCAGTTGGTTGGGCATCCGACTTCGGCTCGGGTCATGATCTCACAGTCCGTGGGTTCGAGCCCCGCGTCGGGCTCTGTGCTGACGCTCGGAGCCTGGAGCCTGCTTCCCTCTCTCACCCCACTTCTCTCAAAAATGAATAAACATTAATTTTTTTTTTAAAGCAAAAGAAAGTGCCATTTGCATGTGGTATAACTGATGGGTGGCAAACCTCTACTGGGTACCCGTCTGTTAGTTTAGACACAAGTACCTCGTGGGTTGTGGTGCTATTATGCACAGTACTTTTTAGAATTCAAGGTCCAGGGCTCGGTACTGGGGTAGCAGCCCCCCCCCCCCCCCCCCCGTGAAGGCTGTCAGCGATTCCCTCTCCTGCTCTCCATTCCCTCGAGGGGTTAGTGCCCTTACGCCCTGCGTAGAACTGACCTATGCCGCCAGCGGGATATGACAGAAACGACAGACTGTGACTTCCAAGGTTCAATCATAAAGCATAAAATGTTACAGCTTCTGCCCTGCTCTCTCTTGGTGATGAGGACACCAAGGGAAGTGGGTCCTCCTAGGTCCAGTCAACCCATCGGGTGACAACGCAACTCCAGCCAACATCTTGACTGCAACCTCGTGACAGATCCTCAGCCCCATTTCTGTATTCCTGACCCATAGAAACCACGTGAAATCATAAAAGCTTGTTGTTTCAGGAAGCTAAGTGTTAGGATGGTTTTGTTACTCAGCAGTGGGAAGCTAATGCAGACGCACAACTGACTCGTGTATACTGACCTTATTATATTTTGTAACCCCACTAGACTCACAAGTTCTAGTAACTTCCTTGTAGATTCTTTGAGATCTTTCTTTCTTTCTTTCTTTCTTTTTCTTTCTTTCTTTCTCTCTCTCTCTCTTTCTTTCTTTCTTTCTTTCTTTCTTTCTTTCTTTTTCTTTTCCTTTTTTTTTAATGTTTGTTATTTTTGAGAGACAGAGTGTGAGCAGGGGAGGGGCAGAGAGAGAGGGAGACACAGAATCCCAAGCAGGCTCGAGGCTCTGAGCTGTCCGCACACAGCCCGACGTGGGGTTCGAACCCACAAACTGTGAGATCATGAGCGGAGCCAAAGTCAGATGCTTAACTGACTGAGCCACCCAGGCACCCCTGGGATTTTCTACACGGACAACCATGCAGTCTGCCAAAAGAGACAGTTTTATTTCTTGTTTTCTGATCTGCAGGACTTTTATTTGTTTACATTATTGCACTGGTAAGAACAGACATCCTTGCCTTGTTGTTGTTTTTTTTAATGTTTATTTATTATTGAGAGCAAGAGACAGAGTGCAAACAGGGGAGGGGCAGAGAGAGGGAGACGGAATCTGAAGCAGGCTCCAGACTCTGAGCTGTCAGCACAGAGCCCAACGCAGGGCTTGAACCCCCTGAACCGTGAGATCATGGCCTGAGCCAAAGCGGGATGCCTAACCGACTGAGCCACACAGGCGCCCCCATCTGGCAGTTTCTTAAGAAGTGAACCCTATGCTAACGTAGGATCCAACTATCCTGCTCCTAGATAAACCCAAGCATATGTCCACACAAAAACTCAGACACCAACGTTCATTGTAGCCGTAACAGACAGAATAATGGCTCCCGAAAAATCTCCCTGTCCTAATCCCCTGAACCTCCGACCGTTACCGTACACGACTCTGCAGACAATCTGATTAAGTTAAAGATCTTAAGATGGGGAGATCAGCCTGGGTCATCTGGGCGGGCTCATTGTAATCACCAGTTCTTAGAAGAGGGAGGCAGGGGGGTCAGAGGCAGAGAGGTGTGACGTCGGGAACACGGGCTGGAGGGATGCCCTCTGAAGATGGAAGAAGGGCCACGAGCCACGGAATTGTGGATAGACTCAACCTTTCTGGGTCTCGGAAGAAGTAGACTGAATGAAAGAGGCCAGAGAGTACATGACACGTGAGCCAATTTATATAAACTTCTAGAAAATGCAAACGGATCTAGAGTGATGTATCAGTGGTTGCTTGGGGATGGGAGAGGGGGGGCAGAGGGTGACAAAGGAGCCCAGGCAAACTTGTGGAGGCGGGGGAGATAGACCGATGTGATGGTTTCACACTGGGGCGCCTGGGTGGCTCCGTCGGTTAAGCGTCCGACTCTTGATTTCGGCTCAGGTCATGATCTCACGGTTCACGGCATCCAGCCCCGTGCTGGGCTCTGAGCCAATAGCACTGCCCCTCCCCCATGCTCGCTCGCGCACGCTCTCTCTCAAAATAAATAAAACAACAACAACAACACACATCACACTGTGCACTTGAAACTTGCAGTTTACTCTCCAACAATTTTACGTCAATAAAGCAATAAAAGAACAATGAAGCCATCTAGGGAAAAGCAAACAGTGGCTGAGGGTGGTGATGATAAAAACTGAGCTACAGTAAGACAACGTCAGAGCCGTCGGCCCTTTTTCCCTGTCCCAGGGCTTGGATTAATCCAGAAGACTATTCGAGATGGGGGGTTTCCAGCCAGTCTATTTTTTATTTTTTATTGTCTTAAGATTTTATTTTTTTAACTTTTAAAATGTTTACTTTGAGGGGCGCCTGGGTGGCGCAGTCGGTTAAGCGTCCAACTTCAGCCAGGTCACGATCGCGCGGTCCGTGAGTTCGAGCCCCACGTCAGGCTCTGGGCTGACGGCTCGGAGCCTGGAGCCTGTTTCCGATTCTGTGTCTCCCTCTCTCTCTGCCCCTCCCCCGTTCATGCTCTGTCTCTCTCTGTCCCAAAAATAAATAAAAAACGTTGAAAAAAAAATTAAAAAAAAAAGTTTACTTTGAGAGAGAGAAAGAGAGGGAGAGTAGGAGAGGGACAGAGAAATGGAGACACTCTCAAGCAGGCTCCACACCGACAGTGGGATGTGGGGCTCGATCTCAGGAACCACAACATCATGACCCGAGCTGAAATCGAGAGTTGGACGCTCAACCGACTGAGCCACCCAGGCGCCCCAAGATTTTATTTTTAATCTCTACACCCACGGTGGGGCTCGAACTCACGACCCCGAGATCAAGAGTCACATGCTCCACTGACTGAGCCTGCCGGGTGCCCCAAACAGTGTCTTTAAATGGACATAGAATTGGCCTTGAGATATATGTTATACTAGGTTATATGATACTCAGCCATCCCAAGTTGGAAAACATGTAAAAATCAAACGTGTAGACAAATCTCCACAGTTTTTCCAAGAATGTTTAAAGCTGTATCATACTCAATATTTTCCTTCCCCCAAATTTCTTTAAACTTAATGTAAATGTTTTGAAGTCTTCCTTGGAGGTTTCTTTTTTTATTTTTTATTTAAAAAAATTTTTTTAAACGTTGATTTATTTTTGAGACAGAGAGAGACAGAGCATGAACGGGAGAGGGTCAGAGAGAGGGAGACACAGAATCTGAAACAGGCTCCAGGCTCCAAGCTGTCAGCACGGAGCCCGATGCGGGGCTCGAACTCACAGACTGTGAGATCATGACCTGAGCTCAAGTAGGCCGCTCAACCGACTGAGCCACCCAGGCGCCCCTTGGAGGTTTCTTCACGGCAAAAGCAGAAACTTAAGTACCGTTGGGAAACCTTTGTTCTTCCTGCTGTGATAAAACTGTCTGTGGTGAAAATTGTAACGAAAATAAAAAAACAACTTGGCAAAGAACCAAAATGTATTTCATCTATTTCCTTTTTTTTTTTTAAGTTTATTTATTTATTTATTGAGAGAGAGAGAGAGAGAGAGAGACAGCACAAGCAGGGGAGGGGCAGAGAGAGAGGGAGAGGAGCCAGGATCCCAAGCAGGCTCTGCACTGACAGCAGTGAGCCCAATGCGGGGCTCGAACTCTTGAAACCAGGAGATCACGGCCTGAGCCAAAACCAAGAGTCTGATGTTTAACGACTGAGCCACCCAGGCGCCCCTATTCCCTCCTTTAAAAAACGTATTTCTTCACCAGCAAATACTATTGGAAGGCTGGGCAGAAAGGGCGGCTGAAGACACATGTACTGGGACATACTGTGCAGGCAGGTGGGTGTTACAGGTGTTTTCCCCATGTCTCTGCTTTAAGGCATTTGCCAGATTCCGCATCACTGATGAAAGACCAGAGCACTACTCCTTAATTTCTGTGAGTCTCAAAAGCAAAGGTGATGTGGTCTGCGTGGTGAAGTGACTCATTTAATAAAAACGGTGATTCATGGAAAAAATAAACCCGACTGTGTGAGAATAGTTATTGATGGGGCAGCTGCTTTGGACCGGGGCAAGCCGAGGATCCTGGGATGCCATTATTGAGATAACAACATAAAAATCACTCCATGTGTCACTTCTGGGGAAGAAAGGAAGCCAGAAGTACATGGAGTACAGTTTTGGGTTTTTTTTTTTAATTTTTAAAAAATAGTTCCTGGATTTTTAAGAATTAAAAAAAAAAATGTTTATTCATGTTTGAGAGACAGACACACACAGAATGTGACCAGGGGAGGGGCAGAGAGAGAGAGAGGGAGACACAGGATCCAAAGCAGGCTCCAGGCTCTGAGCTGTCAGCAGAGAGCCTGATGCAGGGCTTGAACTCATGAAGTGCGAGATCATGACCTGAGCTGAAGTCAGACGCTCAACCGACAGCCGCCCAGGCACCTGCTGCTGCTTTTTTTTTTTTTTTAAGTAATTTCTACACCCAACACGGAGCTCCAACTCATGACCCCAAGAGCAAGTCACACACTGTACTGACAGCCAGCCAGCCACCCGTGCAGGCTGAAGACTAGATCTCAGTGAAATATTGGGTCCCACAGTTGCATACTCGTGATAAACTCTGGTTATTTTTACCGAACTTCTGATGGAACCATTTTGGGAAGTTGAGTGTAAGCACTTTGGGGGAACGTAGGGAAGGTGAGCTGTGGAAGGAGGGGGTGAGGTAAGAAAGTTGAGCCCTGACGAGCCCTGGTAGGAAGCTAATAGCTAGCGTTTGAAACTGACAAATCCAGAAGGACCTGGGCAAACGTGGATTTAGAAAAGACTGAGGGGATTGTTCAGGGAAACAGCTGGAAGCCTGAGGGCTGTGTCTTGGGGGGGGGGGGATGGCCTGGGGAGGTGGAGAAAGGGGGACAGCGATATTCCAGGATAAACCTTCTCATGCCCTTTTTTTTTTTTTTTTTTTTCCTTTTCAAACTCTGTTCTTTCATTACCTTGTTAAAAATAAGCTAGTAGAAATTAGTTTGGAAGAAAGAGAGCCTCTCCGGGTTGGAAGAGACACCCGAGTTCAGCCAGTTTGGCTCTTTCTCCAGTGGGCTCACCTCCAACACGCGGGCCGAGCGGTCACCGCTCTGCAGAGACACAACAGGGAGGTCCCTGCCTGCTCTGGGTAATCACGGGACACGTTATGCTCCACGGAGCTCAGCTCCCCTGTGGCCTGTGCTCACTGGCCCTGATTCCGTTCTCAACAGCTCCAGAGACAGGAAGGGTTTTACTGGGGTTGGGGGACGGCCGAGACGAAGAATGCAGATACTTTCCAGGAGATGCAGCCCCCACCCCCGGGAATCTTCAGCAAATGGACATTCGTTTAAGGACACGGGGTCCTCAGCCTGTGGGAGGAGCTGGGGGTGCTAGGTGGCCGGGCAAAGACAGGCTGGGTCTGCTGGGAGCAAATATTTGTTCCAGTCTGGCAGCCATGGCAAGGGACCCCTCCCCCTGGGGGCTCCAAGCCTTGCTGCATCCGCAACTGTCAGGGCCCCCGGTTGCCCCGGGTGCAGACCCCTGGTCACCGCTGCTTCCTGAATGCCTGCCTCCTGGGTCTGGCCTTCTAGGTTCCATGTCTCATCCACAGATGAGGTCAGGGAGGTTGTGACTCGTCCAGGCTACAGGGAGCAGAACCCAGGACAGGACTGGACAGAGGTCATTGATGCCAAGGCAGGCTGAAGGGAATGGGTCTCCTTTCTCTTAGCCTGACCTCCTGTGCATAATAGGGACCGTGAACTTAAGTCCATCAGAAAGGGCACATTATAGACTCCTGGGGGTTCAGAAGGAGTACAGCCCACACCACCGGCAATAACCACACTTCCCCACTAGAGGGCACTGTGTGACAGAAACCCAGTCCAGACCCGACCAACCAGCTGTCAGTGGCCACCCGCACCGGCACCCGATGTGGTGGTGACAGGTGAGAAGGAGCTGTCATTCCCGAGACGGGGCCCTCTGTGACAACTACCTCCTGGGGTCCTCACTGCAGATCTAGGGCTAGGTGCTCTTAGGACCCCTGCTTTACGGATTAAGGAGCTAAGGCTCTGTTAAAGGGTTTGTTCCAGGTCCCCACGTGGTGAGTGGGAGAGCAGGAGTGTGAACTCACCTCTGACCCCAAGAGCCCCAACAATTGACCCCTGCCCTCTGTCCCCTGTCCCCATGCGTTTTGGCTCCATCTTTCCTTCTGGGTCCCTTCTAGATGGTTTCCTTAACCTCAGTGGGATTTTCTCAGGCATGCTCAGCAGGTGGGGAGGGGTCTCCTCCAGGAGAATCACTGCCAGGAGAGTAGGGGGGAGGGCAGGGGATCAGGAGGGCCTGGGGAAGAAGCTGGAGCTTTGGGACCAGCTGGGGACATGGGGAGGGAGATCCCAGGCCACAGGGCTCAGTCTTCCGGCTCTAGCCCCTGGCAGAGCCGGCCCCCTGGGAGCCCGCCAGGCTTATTAATATCCTGCTGAGTCAGGGGGCTCTTGAGTTTCAGCATCACAAGACTCAGGGGCTGAGCACGGCAGGAATATTCCTGACTCCCTGGTGCCCTATCGCTCCCACCTGCACCGCCCACCGCAGGCCAGACGCCCCACAGTTCTGAGTTGCCATGTGGCCTGGTGGGGGGCAAATCACTTCACTTAACTGTGGAGACAAGACCCCCCCCCACTCCCCGGGGCTGAGGTCAGGCAGTGTTCCTAAACCACCTGGCACATGGTGGGGGCTACGAAGCAAGAGCTGTTCTTCCAGAAAATGCTTTCTTGAGGGCCTGCTGTGTGCCCAGCCCTGTCCTGGTCCCTGGGGGTCGTGTTGCCCACCGACTGCCCACACGGGGCCACCAGCCGGCTGCCACAGCTGAGTGGGCTCAGCAGGGGACCACACAGAAGCTGGTCTTACCATGAACTCTCCCGGGCATTTGGAACTGGGCCTCGGGCCCTCCGGTCCTATGGGGTGGGCACTGGCTGAAGGAAAGAACACCACACCAGGATTCGGGGAGGGGATAATGAAGGTCCGTGCGAGGGGGGCCATGACAGCAGAAGGGGCCAGACTGCAAAGGACGAAACGAGGCAGGTGCACCGAAAGACAAATGCCCCAGGGGACAGGCCTGCTAGGTTCAGGTTCTCAGCCCTCTGCACCCCTTCCCATCCCAGGCTCCAGGGGGCTGCCCTACACCCCCACGCAAAACCCGCATTGCTGCCTTAGACCCCCACACGGCCCCGCAGTGGCAGGCAGAGCTAAGATCGTCTTTGACCACCAGGCCGTCAGAATTCCTGAGTCACGGTTTAAAAACTTGTTTACTGAGGATGGGCCAGACCCTGGAGCCCGAGATACACACACCTCACCCCCTCAGATCCTCATGTTTGTTCTTCCACTTTACAGATGAAGACATTGAGGCCCACAAGGCAAAGTCACAGGCCACCAAGCGACAGAGACAGGCCTTGAGCCCACGTCTGGCTGATTCCAGAGCCTTTCCTTTTTTTGAGAGCGAGCGAGCATGCAAGCTGGGGAGAGGAGCAGAGAGAGGGAGAGAAAGAAAGAGAGGGAGAGAGAATCTCAAGCCGGCCTCACCCTCAGCATGGAGCCCAACGCGGGGCTTGACCCTGGGATCATGACCTGAGCTGAAATCAAGAGTTGGACGCTTGACCCACTGAGCCACCTAGGCGCCCCCAGAGCCCTCACTCGTAACCTTGATTCTCGGCTCGTTCGTTCAGCCTGGCCTCTGTAACATTTGCTGAATAACTTAATGGATCATTAAGAAAATTTCATCACTAGCAAATTCTCCTTTTAACGGCCCCCTCCCCGCCATAGTTGTGCTCCCCGCATGGGAATTCGGCAACATTGGCCCCTCCTCACTCCCTGCCTACGGCTCGTGTCATTGGGGCTGCGGTTCTGATGCCCTTTAGAGCCCTTATCTGTCAGCACCACACGTCCCCGAGCCCATGGCAAGCAGCCGCCCGCCCCAGCCCCTCACAAGCCCTGTTATCAGGGGACACATTCCAACCAGGCCTCTCCTCCCAGGAGGGGAAGATAGAGGCTGCCACTTTCCGGGCCCTTCTTCAGAGTGTTGTCAAGTGGGGAGGGGGCACTCCTGGGGCAGGAAAGGGGGGCAGGGAAACAGGAAGCTCCTGCATTTTGCTTGTCTCTTCGGCCAGCCTGGGAACACACCGGGGGGGGGGGGCCGGGGGGCCCAGAGGCCTCGAACATGATCCTGACCTCGGGGCGGTGGGGGGGGTGGGGGGAGAGTGACCTCACACCTCCTTCGGAAGCCCAGAGGCCCAAAGAGCCAGGATGTGGTTGGTGAAGAGGGCTGGGTTTCAGCCAGAGGCTGGAGGGCTCCTCTCGAAGCACCCACCTTTCTCAGCTGGCTGCCCACCTCACGAGGCTTCCACGTACCCCCCCCCCCCCTTCAATTACTGATAATCAAAGTCTTACCTCTTAGGGCTGTGAGGCAAAAACATGGCGATGTGCGTAAAGGGCCCAGCATGGGAGCGCCCGGGTGGCTCAGGTGGTTAAACATCTGACTCTTTAAAAAAAAAACAAACATTTTTTTTTTTTTTTTTTAATTTTTTTTTTTCAACATTTTTTTTAAATTTATTTTTGGGACAGAGAGAGACAGAGCATGAACGGGGGAGGGGCAGAGAGAGAGGGAGACACAGAATCGGAAACAGGCTCCAGGCTCCGAGCCATCAGCCCAGAGCCTGACGCGGGGCTCGAGCTCACGGACCGCGAGATCGTGACCTGGCTGAAGTCGGACGCTTAACCGACTGCGCCACCCAGGCGCCCCAAAACAAACATTTTTTATTAACATTTATTCATTTTTGAGAGACAGAACATAAGCGGGGGTGGGAGCAGAGAGAGAGGGAGACACAGGATCTGAAGCAGGCTCCAGGCTCCGAGCTGTCAGCACGGAGCCTGACACGGAACTCGAACCCACAGACCGTGAGATCATGACCTGAGTTTGAGCCCTGCGTCAGCTCTGCGCAGGCGGCATGAAGCCTGGTTGGAATTCTCTCTCCCCCTCTCTCTGCCCCTACCCCACTCATTCTCTCTCTCCCCCCGCCTCAAAATAAATAACTTCAAAAGAAATTTTTAAAAAGATGAAAAAAAAAGGGGGGGGGGCTAGCATGGAACCTGGCACCAGAAAGCCCTGTTGAAAAGCTCTCTGTGGGTCACACACACACACACACACACACACACACACGTTTATTCAGCTCTAGCCAAGTGGCCGTCACACGCCGACCTGTCTATGTGGATAAGCTCACTCACCAGCCACCAGCACTCCAGGACTACGATACAATCGTTATACCCATGGCGCGGGCGAAGAAACCGAGGCTCAGACCCAGGAGTGGGCTTGCCCCGGGGTCACGCAGCTCTGAGCGGAACAACCACTTGGGTCCCAGTTGGTCTGACCTCAAGGCGTAGGCTCTTCATCACCACAGTCCCAGGCTTTCAGATGAATTCACTTATCACCCTGTCTACATAGCAGGCATCTCATGACCCTGGAGGTCCCCCATCCCCAACTGTGGCCGAGAAAATAGGCAGAAAAAAAGGTGGGCACTGTCCAAGTCCGTGGTGAAGGTCTGTGCTTAGATCGCAGGTGAGCCTGCCAGACCCGGCCGGGGCTCCCGTGACCGTGACCGTGCACAGACCCTACGGAGCCCAGGCCCCGTCTGCAGCGCGTAGAGAAACCTGAAGAGGCGACCCGAAGGGGAGACAGTTAAGCCTTCAGAGAAGCCAGGAGAACTCTAAAAGCAAAGCAGTCCGGCCATTCAGCGTGGGGGCACCCGGCACCCGTCGCCAGCCTTTGGGAGGATCGTGGCTCCGTCACCAACAGTCAGAAGAAGCCTGGGACGTGGTTGTGGATCGTGGGTTTTCCGCTGCACACGCTTGGGCTCAAATTCCAGGGCTCGAGGGGCCTTGGTGTTTCAACCAGAACCGCGGGAGCTCTGAGGAACACGCCTGCCACATAAAACGGACCCCGGATGGATGGAAAAGTCATAAAAGAAGAGTCCCCAAACAGAAGACAAATGAACAAATGTGAGCTGGGGCCTCGGGAGCTGGAGAGGGACGCGTGGACAGCCAGGTGCTGAGGCCAGGGTGGTAGCAGCTGGGGGGAGGCAGGGGGCAGCGTTAGGGCCAGAGAGCAGGAAACTCGTCCAGCTTCGCCAGTGCACAGAGGTGCCCGGAGGCCACGTTCCTACGGCGACAGTGCTGCGGGGCTACCCCCACCAGCAACAGCGGCCCAGGACCTGGCTTCCGGCCCCAGTTCTTTTTTTTTTTTTTTTTTTAATTTTTTTCAATGTTTTTTATTTATTTTTGGGACAGAGAGAGACAGAGCATGAACGGGGGAGGGGCAGAGAGAGAGGGAGACACAGAATCGGAAACAGGCTCCAGGCTCCGAGCCGTCGGCCCAGAGCCCGACGCGGGGCTCGAACTCACGGACCGCGAGATCGTGACCTGGCTGAAGTCGGACGCTTAACCGACTGCGCCACCCAGGCGCCCCCCGGCCCCAGTTCTGAGCCTGGAGGGGGGACATCCCAGCTTTAAAGCAGAAGCAGAGTGAACCCTCACTGAAAGAAAACGCCGTGGCCAAAGGAGGCCCCCAGGGGGGTGCTCACAGACCAAGATCACGCCGTGAACTCGAAGACAGAGATTAATGACATAGTGAAGGCAAGTCAGCAGGAGCATGACCCCTCAAGGACTGCGGGTATGGGAATGGTCAGGTCCAGAACCAGAACGGCCAGAGTGTTCCCCACGTCCAGAGATCAAGGGCACAACGTGCCAAAAAAGAGCAATCGGGAGAGGACAGATTGAAAAGGCAAATGGGGGGGAGGGGGTGGGCACCTGGGTGGCTCAGTCGGTTGAGCGTCTGACTCCTGATTTCAGCTCAGGCCATCATCTCACGGTTTGCGAGATCGAGCCCCGTGTGGGGCTCTGCAGTGACAGTGTGGAGCCTGCTTGGGATTCTCTCTCCCTCTCTCTCTGTCCCTCCCCTGCTCAAGCTCTCAAAATAAATAAACACATATGTAACCCTGATTAAAATGCATGTGTGTATACAAACACACACACACACACACACACACACACACACACACGTCAAAAGCGGGGAGCCTGGCTGGCTCATTCAGTGGAATGTGCAACTCTTGATCTCAGGGTTGTGAGTTCAAGTCCCATGTTGGAGGCAGAAATTGCTTAAAAATAAAATCTGAAAATCAAACTCAACACCCCAAAAACAAATAACCCAGTGAAGAAATGGGCAAAAGACATGAATAGACACTTCTCCAAAGAAGACATCCAGATGGCCAACCGACACATGAAAAAATGCTCCACATCACTCATCATCAGGGAAATACAAGTCAAAACCACAAGGAGATACCCCCTCACACCTGTCAGAATGGCTCACATGAACAACTCAGGCAACAACAGATGTTGGCGAGGATGCGGAGAAAGAGGATCTCTTTTGCCCTGCTGGTGGGAATGCAAACTGGGGCAGCCACTCCGGAAAAGAGTATGGAGCGTCCTCAAAAAACTAAAAATAGAGCTACCCTATGACCCAGCAATTGCACTACTAAGTATTTATCCAAGGGATACAGGTGTGCTGTTTTGAAGGGACACATGCACCCCCATGGTTATAGCAGCACTATCGACAACAGCCCAAGTATGGAAAGAGCCAAGATGTCCATCGACGGGTGAATGAATAAAGAAGATGTGGTATGTATATACAATGGAATATTACTCGGCAATCGAAAAGAATGAAATCTTGCCATTTGCAACGAGGTGGCTGGAACTGGAGGGTATTAGGCTAAGCGAAATTAGTCCGAGAAAGACAAATATCCTGTGACTTCACTCATATGAGGACTTTAAGAGACAAAACAGACAAACATAAGGGAAGGGAAGCAAAAATAATGTAAAAACAGGGAGGGGACAAAACAGAAGAGACTCTTAAATATGGAGAACAAACAGAGGGTTACTGGAGGGGTTGTGGGAGGGGGAGGGGCTAAATGGGGAAGGGGCATTAAGGAATCTCCGCCTGAAATCACTGTTGCACTATATGCTAACTAATATGGATGTAAATTTAAAAAATAAATTAAATTCAAAAAACAAATAAAATCTCGAAAAAAGCAAATGATACTCCTAGAAGTGAAAAATATCTTTCATGTTTTAATTAATTAATTTTATTTGAGAGAGAGAGAGAGAGAGAGAGGATCCCAAGCAGGCTCCTTGCTCAACACAGAGCCCAAGGTGGGGGCTCTTTTAAAAACTCAATTCAAAAAGGGACAAGAAGGCGGGTTCAGTCGACGGAGCGTGCGACTCTTGATCTTGGGGTTGTGAGTTCAAACCCCACGTTGGGTGTAGAGATTACTGAAAAAATGGCGGCAGGGGGAGGGTGCCCCGGGTGGCTCAGTCGGTTAAGTGTCCGACTCTTGGTTGCGGCGCGGGTCACGATTTTGCAGTCTGTGGGTTCGAGCCCCGCGCCGGGCTCTGCGCTGACAGTCGTGGCCTGCTTGGGATTCTCTGTCTCCTCCCCCTCCCCCCATCTCTCCAAAATAAATAAACATTAAAAAAAAAAGAGAATAAGTCTAATATATCTGAAATATAAGAATTATGCAGCAAATGATACCATTTCACGGAAAGCAGGTAATAGAGGATGCATACTACAGATAAAGGAAGCCTGATCGCGTAAAGATGTCAGGAAATGTAGGTCAGCCCCCTCGTGATTTCGGGACCCGTTCTTTGTGAGTCTAGCGAGTAAGGACAGGTGGCCAGCTCAGAGGTTTGGGTAAGTGTCGGCAGTAGAATATTTGTTAGATTTTATCCGTGCAAGCAACTGTTACGCTTGTCTGGGATCACCTAGACTTGGAGACAGGGGCAGGGGGTCAACGTGGCTTCCCCCCGTTTCCTGGGGTTGGGGGTAGGGGACTGAGGAGTGGTCCAGTCTCCAGTGAGCCTGCTCACCCCACCCTGGTTACAGTGAACACCCTTCACCTCCATGACCGCCCCCCCCCACCTCCCAACAGCCTCCTGTCCCGTCCGCTCCAGTCCCTACTGGTTCCAAGTGACAGAAACCCAGCCCCACCCCGCGGCAGACAGAGACTTGATCTACTCACGCACCCCCGAGCCGTCCCAGGATTGAAACTCCGGCACAGCTAATTCTCCAAACAACCCCTTTCCTCCCAAGTTAGAGGCGCCAAAACCGAGGCCCTGAGCAGTCGGGAGGCTTGCCCCAAAGTTGCGCAGTTGCTGATGGGAAGCTGGTGCTGCGGTCCAGTCCCGCGGACCCAGAGCCTGGTTTGGGTTCACGTGCAGATGGAAACACCACGGGATTGACACGCAGTGGCTCTGGCAGCAGCATGACTTGTGCAAACAGAATAAACACAAACCAGTGTGTGTGTGTGTGTGTGTGGGGGGGGGGTGGTGAGACGCCCCTGCTCCTTACCTGCAGCAGCAGGATTGGTAGAAATAGGTACCCGGGCCTTCCTGAATCAGCCTGGGGGCAGAGGCCTGGACCACCCCCCCCCCCACCCCAGCTGGACGCCATTGACTTCTCCAGCTGAGGGTCAAGGTTGCTGGTTCTGGCTGTACCAGAATCACCTGGGGAGCCTGGAAACAATCACCCTGGGGAGACCACGCCCACACCTCTGCAGGTGGGCTCCTGGTTCCTTGAATAATTGAAAGCCATTCCCGTCATCCTAAGAGAGGCCACCTGCTTCTGGGGACCTTTTTACTTCTGTCCGGCAGCAAGATCTCGCTCTCAGCATGGCGGGCCGCTGACCTGCCCAGGTGAGGGGCTCTCAGCACACTTCAGGTTCCTGAACAAGGGAAGGACAGATGACAGGGACAGGCAACTGGCCAAGAACAAATCCAACAGTCAACAAGCTCGCCAGAAAACGTTCGGTCTCTGCAGGAATTTGCCAGGGCTGCCGTTGCAAAACCCCACGCCCTGGGTGTCCCAAACCGCAGAAATACTCACTGTTGACAGAAAAAGCAGGAAAGTACACAGAACACTTCTCGTTTGTTTTTAATGTTTTACTGATGGTTGAGAGCACAAGCTGGGGGGGGGGGGTTGCTGAGAGAGAGGGACAGAGGACCCCCGAGTGGGCTCCACACTGACAGCCCGGTGCGGGGTGCGAACCCACGAACCGTGAGATCATGACCTGAGCCCAAAGTTGGACGCTCAACCGACTGAGCCACCCAGGTGCCCTGAATGTTTCTTGTTTCTAACCTTGGAGGGAAGGCTGCTAATGTTCTCCCATTTATCAAGCCAAAGTAGTTCCCTTCCATTTCTGAACTGCTGAGAAGCTGTTACCAAGGATTTATGTTGAACTTTTACAAATACTCCTTTGGCATCTGTTAAGATGATCCTGTGTTTTGTTTTTCTCTCCTTTAATCAGTGAATGTGTTCAATGACACCGATTGATTTTTCCTGATGGTGAACCATCCCTTGCGAAATCTTGGGATATAGTTCATTTCATCACGTGCATGAAGCAGCTTTTTGTTTTTGCTTAAAAATTTTTTTTTAAGTTTATTTATTTTTGAGAGAGTGAAAGTCAGAGCATGAGCAGAGGAACGGAAGAAAGAGAGAGGGAGACATAAAATCGGAAGCAGGCTCTAGGCTCCCAGCTGTCAGCACAGAGCCCGACCCGGGGCTCAAACCCATGAGCTGTGAGATCGTGACCTGAGCCGAAGTCGGACGCTCAACTGACTGAACCACCCAGGCGCCCCTGCATTATGTATTTTTAGACAGTGTTGTATTCAGCTAACGCATTAGTTGTATTTGTTTGATGTCTTACCTTTACATTCATGAGTGAAACGTGTCTATGATTTTCCTTTCTTGTCCTGTTCTCGTCTGGCTTAGTTATCCGGGTTAGACTGGTCTAGAAGAGAGAGTCCCTCCTTATCGGTCCTCTGTGAATTTTGTATACTATTAGAAGGATCTGCCCCTTGAAGTTCTGGTAGGGTCACCTGTCAGTCTTCTAGTCCTGGCATTGTCTGTCATTGTTCCATTCCTTAACACAGTCCTTGAATAAAAGAATATTTAATTCTCTAATATTCTTTAGTGGTTATATTCAAGTGTCCTACTTCTCGGGCCCATTTTGGTATAATTCTCTTATCCTAGTAGACAACCTCTTTATTGATCCATTTGGAACACTCACCAAGATCCTTTAAATTTTTTTTTTTTTTAATTTTAGGGGCAGACAGTGTGCGAGCAGGGAAGAGGGGCAGAAGGAAGGAGGGAGGGCATCTTAAGCATCTCCATGCTCAATGTGGAGCCCAATGAGGGGCTTGATCCCATGACTCCGGGATCACCACCTGACCTGAAATCAAGTCAGATGCTCAACCGACTGAGCCACCCAGGCGCCCCCGCCCCCCGCCCCCCCAAACACCTTTTCAAGAACACACGCCCAGGCACACTCACTCCTGGCCAGAACAATTCCACTGGTAGGAATTTAACACAAGAAGCCAACTGTGCAAAGAGGCGGGGACAAGGGTTGTAACCGTGTTACTTGTATTTACACGAAAACCGGGTCTCTGCCTCGGTGCCCGCTAGAAGGGGCACAGTGAAGAGGCAGGTAAAGCGTGGGCAGGCAGGTGGGGAAATTAGGACTCCTCGTCCCCTGCTGGCGGGAACGTAAAACGGTGCAGCCGCTGTGGATACCAGTCGGCGGTCCCTCCAAGAGTCACACACGGGGTTGCCCCGTGCCCCAGCCATTCTACTCCGAGGTGCGTGCCTAAAAGAACTAACAGCGGGCACCCAGCCAATGCTTGTGCCCAGTGTTCATGGCGGCACCGTTTGCAACAGCCAGAAAGTGCCAACAACCCAAATAGCCATCCAAGGACGGAGGGACCCAAAATGCGGATCATCCAGACAACGGGGTATTAATGACGACTCAGCCACAGAAAGGAATGGAGTCCTGACACCTGCTACAACACGGATGTACTGTGAAGACGTGACAGTAAAGGAGCCGGACACAAAAAGTCACGTATTGTAGGATTCCATCGGAAGAGGCAAATCCATAGAGACAGAAAGAAGACTGGTAGCTTCCAGGAGCTGGGGGCGGGGGGGGGGGGGGCGAAGGAGGACGGGGGCTCACGGAGTAGGAGGTATGGGTTTTGGATTTTTTAAAGCTTTATTTATCCTATAAGTAGGTTCATGCCCAGCGTGAAGCCCGATGTGGGGCTTAAACTCACGACCCTGAGATCAAGATCAGAGCTGAAGCCGCTTAACCTATGAGGCCACCTAGGCGCCCCTGGGTTTTATTTTGGAGTGACTAAAAGGTTTCGGAGGGGCGCCCGGGTGGCTCCGTCGGATGAGCGTCCGACTTCGGCTCAGGTCATGATCTCGCGGTCCGTGAGTTCGAGCCCCGCGTCGGGCTCTGGGCTGATGGCTCGGAGCCTGGAGCCTGCCTGGGATGCTGCGTCTCCCTCTCTCTCTGCCCCTCCTCCTGCTCGTGCTCTGTCTCTGTCTCCCCCCAAAATGAATAAACATTAAAAAAATAATAATAATAAGATAAAAGGTTTTGGAACCAGGTAGAGGTGGTGGTCGTACCACCTTGCAAATATACTAAATACCCCTGAAGTGTACGCTTTAAGTTAGAAACCAAACTCATATATGTGGCTCTTCTATAGAAGGAATCACCGCGATGCTGCTAGAAGTCAAGAGGTAGATGTTTAGTTATTGACGCGGGAAGATATTCGCACTATGTTAGGAAATGAAGAAAGCGGGTCACAAAACTATAGGGTACGGTCGCTTTTTTGTCAAAACACATCTATATTTTTATGAATGCATAAAAAAATGTCTCAGAGGAACAACCAAAAACTGTTTGCTCCCACATCCGCTGGCCTGGGGCTGCGGGGCTCGGGACTAGACTTCCTCTCTTCTAAAGGGGGGTGGGGGTGGGTGGCCACCCAGGTCACACGGGGAGGGGTAGGTCTGGGTCCTCCCCCGCCCCCCCCCCCCCCGGACTCCTCTCTCTGTACCAAAGGATCTGAGCCGAGGAATGAGGGATTCAGGACCCCCTTGTGCTGACTCTCTACCACCAGGGGATTGCAGCACCGGGTGGAGAAGAGGCCACGCTGGGCCTCAGGGGGCTCAGATTACATCTCTGACCCCAACTGGACCTCTCTCCTCGAGGCCAGGCTCAGGGTGGGGCTCTTCCCAGGGCCTGGCCTCTCCTGCCAGACTTCACAGCTGGGCTGTTGGCAACGAGTGCTTTCTCGGGGTCCCGGCAAACCCCGAGGCTCTGGCTGGAAGTGCTCCCTTCCCACCAGCAGGCCTAGACCTGGGCCGGGCTATTGACCTCAGGGACGGGGGGCCCGGAGCTGCACCGTGGCCAGGGGAACAGCTGTGGGTTCGATTATGAGACGCAGGAAGGCCTTGGAAATTCCGGTGGGGAGACGAGATGGCATGTTCTAGGCTGGGCGTGGGGACCCTGCTGTCTTCGTGAGTAAAAGTGTGTGTGTGTGTGTGTGTGTGTGTGTGTGCGCGTGCACAAACCTATACACGTTAGGGTTGCCAGAGAAAATATAGGACACCCCGGTGAATTTGAACTTTGAATAAATGAACAGTGTTTTAGTATTAAGTATGTCCCAAATTTTGCACCTATATATGTTTTAAAATAAGGCATGTCGCTCTTTTTTTTTAAAGTTTACTTATTTATTTTGAGACAGAGAGAGAGAGAGAGAGAGCACAAGCAGGGGAGGGCCAGAGAGAGAGCGAGGAAGAGAGAGGATCCCAGGCAGACTCCTCGCCGTCAGCGCAGAGCCCAACGCGAGGCTCGAACCCAAGAATTGCGAGAACACGATCTGAGCTGAAACAAAGAGTCAGACGCTTACGCCGACTGGGCCCCCCAGGCGCCCCCCGCAGCCTATATTTTCATTTGCTAAATCTGGCAAGCCTGATCCATAGAGATATGTGTGTGTGCGTGTGTGCCTCTGTGCAAGGGCACACACGCGTGTGTATAAACACAAGCAGGGCCACGTATGCAAATACGCCCATCAGAATGCAGGTGTAGAAGGGTCACAGTGTGTGAGCCTGTGTGGGCACCATTTCCTACGTAGGTGCAGGTTACAGAACAGTGAGGCCGGAAGCCAGCTGAGAGATCTCCTGCATGTACTTTTACACGGGAGAAAGCCGAGGCCGGCCAGCCAGCCACGTGTGCGTGCGTGTGTGCGCACACGTGCCCGAGTGCACGAGCTCTGTGGGGCACGGGGAGGGCTCGCTGAGCTCTGACCTCATGCCAGGCATCGTGGTCCAGCATCACCCGGTCCCCCACAACAGCCCTCTTATTATGAGGCCCGTTTCACACACGGGGCCAAGTCAGGGGGGGCACGCGGCCTGGGCACCAGCCAGCACCCAGACACGTGTGCTCACACGTGGGTTACATAAATGCTCTAATGGCCAGATGTTCACTTTCTTCCTGGAGCCAGATGGCAGCTGATCCGGGAGTCCGTGCATTTTCCTAACTCCTGATGTCCCTCTGCTTGCCCCTTGCGGAGTTTTCCCCGAGCAGGGAAGGGCCCGGGGACACGGGGACGTCATGCCATACCACTTTCCTCAGTTTCCCCTGGGCAGGGGCTCAGGACACCGTGGTAGTGTCCACAGACGCGCCAGGACCTCCGGGGCGGCTCCCTGGACAGTGCTCTCCCCGCGCTGCCCAGAAGTATCTCGGCCCCTCCGGCAGGGTGGTGCAGGCCCGGTCGCAGAGCAGGGCTCCACGCTCCAGACCCGCCCCAGCCTGGCGCTTGTCTCCGTCTCCCCCGAGGCTCGCTCTTCCTGTGCCGATAGGTGAGAGCCAGCCGACCTGATAAGCTCGCTGCATCAGTGTCCCAGCGCTGCCTTAGGTCGGGGGGCGGGGGGGCTGAAACAGTAGAAACTTACCCACTCACGGTTCTGGAGGTTGCAGGCCAAGATCAAAGCCCCCTCTCCTTGGTTGCTAGACCCCGTCTTCTTCCTGGGTCTTCGCATGGTTTTCCTTTGTTGTGTCTGTGTCCAAATTTCCTCTTCTTGGGCGGCACCTGCCTGCTGGATTGGGGCCCACCCTCATGACCTCTTTTTCACTCAACCACATCATTAAGGCCTCGGCTTCAAATGCAGTCACGTTCCGAGGTCCGGGGGGGGGGGGGGGGGGTTAGGACGTCGGTGTCTTTTTTCCCGCGGCAGGGGACACAACTCAGCCCGTGATACCCACGCTGGCGTGTTTCCTGGAGAGGGCTCCTTCCACCCCAGCCCCACCGTGGCCAGAAAATAGTTGTTGGGGGGGATCTTCAGAAACCCCAAGATCCTGCCCTTTATTTTGACAAATTACAACTCTAACGGAGGCCAATGTTCCAGGCCGGGGTGGGGGGGGGGGGGGCGGCGCCTGGCCACCAGCGACTTTGGGAAAGGGCTCGGACAACATGGAGGGGAACTTAACAGTTCAGAGCGCTCAGGGCAGGAAGGGGTGAGTTCAGGCCCCCTGCGGCTCCGCCTGGACCCAGGAGCCTGGGGACGAGGGTCAGGGGCAGCTGCACGGTGCCTTGGGCACCTGGTGTGGCCCTGGCAGCCTCACTGGGCCTCAGTATCCCCATTTGTGAAGGGGCTGCTGGGCTGCGTGATCCCAGAGACCTCAGATTTGATGGTTGGCATTGATTCTGGGACAGGGGCAGTGAGTTCAATGGACACGGCAGCGGGGGGGGGGGGGGGGCGGGGGGGGGGCGGGGCGGGGCGGGGGCGGGCCCGAGTGAGGCACCGGGCCGGGGTCCCTATCGCTGCCACAACAAAGCACCTCGAGCTCAGCAGCTTAAAGTACCACCAGTTTATCTCTTACCGTCTGGAGGGTCAGAAGTCCACAGCCTCCTTGGGCTGAGCTCAAGGTGCGGCAGGTCTGGTTACTTCTGGGGGCTCCAGCGGAGCAGCCCCTTCCCCTAGTTTGCAGGCCAGCAGGCTGAGCCCCCACGTTGCGCGCTCCGGCCTTCCTTCCGCCCCCTTCTACTTTTCAGGACTCATGTGATTGCACCGGGCCCACCTGCCAGGTTATGTCCCTAGTTAAGGTCAGCTGATTAGCAAACCTGATTCCGTCTGCTGCCCTAATTCCCAGGCCCATCTAATGTCGGATTCTGGGCACTGGGACGTGGATGTCCCTGGGGGGCCGTTATTCTGTCCGCCAGAGCACGTTGCATGCGTCATCAGTTCCTCCCCAGATCCTCGGGCAGTGGGGACTGTCATCGTCACTCTTGATTTATCTGCAGCTCTGCAATGCTGACGACCCCTCCGGAGAGCGGAAAAGCGGGGTCTCAGGCCGAGGCCGCCTGGCTCAGAGGCCCCCACCCTGTGCCGACTGACTAGGCTTTGTTCGCTCCTTCCCGCCCCTGGGAATGTCCCCTGAGGAGAAAATCACAGATGTGCCCGACGATGGCGCAAGTTTTCACGGGAACGTGGTTTACAGCCACGAAAAACCTCCAGGAGCCTCATCAAGCAATAGGTACTCAGAGAGGCCTGGCTAAGAAAACAGACGCGTGGCGGGGTGCCTGGGGGAGTTCAGTCGGTTAAGCGGCTGACTTTGGCTCAGGTCATGGTCTCGCGGTCTGTGGGTTCGAGCCCCGCGTCGGGCTCTGTGCTGGTGGCTCGGAGCCTGGAGCCCGCTTCGGATTCTGTGTCCCCCTCTCCCTCTCTCCCTGCCCCTCCCCTGCTTGCGCTCTCCCTCCATGATAAATAAGCATTAAAAAGAAAGAAAGAAAATGGATGCACGTTAACTATACTAGAATGAAAACGAAAAAAGTTAATAAAAAAAAGAGGAAGTGATGTGTGCAGCTGACGGCTCTGTGGGACACTGGGAGGGCATCCGGAGACGTGCCTGCCCCAGAGACGTGTCCGTGACATCCGATGAAATAAAAGAGCAGATTATGAAAAGAATATGTGCCATTCTGCTTGGTTTGAAGTGCGTGTGTGTGCGTGTGTGCGTGTGTGTGTGTGTGTGAGAATTCAGGTGGATGGCACAGGGCACGGTCTCGTTAAGGGTCATCTCAAGGCAACATGACGCCAAGATGAACTGAAAGGCTATTTTCTTCGTGCCTGTCTTCCCATTTCCCCCAGCGTGAACGTATATCCTTTTCATAGGAAAAGAAAACCATAAGGGTAACCTGAGTTTGAATATAACATGAGTGACCTCTCCCGCCTCCCACTGGCTCGTGAGTCGGGCGAGTGTGGTGGGCACTCTGCACGCCCGGACTTGAGCTATGGCCCAGGCTGGCACCTGTGCATGTCTGTCACACGTCTCTGTGCCTGAGTGAGCGCACAGAAGCATCACCGGGACAGACGTGCCCTAAGGCCACCTCTTTCCATGGTGGGGTTGCAGCATTTGGGAGCCCAAGAGCCTCATTGTAACCGTGATGAGACCAGTGCTCTGGCCTTCCCCGAGGGTCCACCCCCCCCCCCCCCCCCAGGGCTTGTCCCCAAGCCGGCTCCCAGCGGCCTCTCTCACCTGTGAACTTGGACTTGGAGGTGCAGCCCCTCCCCGGGGCAGAGCAGGCACAGCCCCAGAGCCAGCAAGGTCTCTGAGCCCCAGCCACAGGCCCCGCCCGCCCCCCTCCTAGGTGACGGCCCCAGTCTTCACACCCAGCTCTGTCCCTCTGTCCCCCCGCCCTCGCCAACCCCATCCCCAAATCCTCAACAGACAGAACAGCTGTTTTGTCCCTTTTCTGGGGCTGGAGTGGGGTTCATCCCTCTCCTGGGATTTGAACCACGGTGACCAGGAGCACAGAATCCCTGAAGCTCTGCGGTTGCCATGGAGAAGGGGGCAGGTGATTGTACACCCGGCCCTGCCCTGTGCACTCCCACCCCGGGGTCCAGGCAAACCACGCAGAGGCCAGCCCGCACTGGTCCCACCATGACACGGGCACACGCCCACCTCCAGATTCCCCAGCTCCCAACCGACACCTGCCCAGCCAAGCCCCTAGCGTCCTGCCCCGCCCCCAAGGGCCCAGGGAGCACGCGTGTCCTCCCCAGGGCCACGGTGGCCCAGGCAGCTCATTCTTTCCTTCGCAGGCCTCAGCTGGGGGCTCTCTCTAATCCTCACACCTGTGCACGGCCAGCCTCAGCCCCATTTTATAGAGGGGGACACCGAGGCTCAGAGGGCTCAGTGATTCGTCAGGGCCAGAATTTGAAGCCAGATCTGTCCGACTCCCATGTGTGTGCTCTTTCCTCCACACCGGCCTGCCCAGCCCAACTCCAGCTTGGCCTCCACTCCCGCCTTGGCCCTCCAATCAAGTGACCTTTACCGAGGAAACCCAGGCGGGCGATACTCTGGCCTACACCTTTGGGGCCGGGCCACCTTGAGGGCACCGGTCCTCAGGCCTCTGCCTCGCCTCTTGGAGGGCAGACACTCGGTTAAGCGTCTGACTCTTGATTTCGGCTCGGGTCATGATCTCACAGTCGTGGGATCAAGCCCCACGACGGGCTCTGCGCTGGGTGTGGCTGCCCCTCTCCCCACTCTCTCTGTCACGTGCGCTCTCGCTCTCTCTCTCAAAAAAAATTAAATAGGGGCGCCTGGGTGGCTCGGTCGGTTGAGCGTCCGACTTCGGCTCGGGTCACGATCTCGCGGTCCGTGAGTTCGAGCCCCGCGTCGGGCTCTGTGCCGACCGCTCGGAGCCCGGAGCCTGTTGCGGACTCTGTGTCTCCCTCTCTCTCTGCCCCTCCCCCGTTCGTGCTCTGTCTCTCCCTGTCTCAAAAATAAATAAACGTTAAAAAAATAAAAAAAAAAATTAAATAAAAAAGTGGCACACCTGAAGCTAATACAACTATTGTGCACCAACTAGATGTCAATAAATAATTATACGAAAAGCCAAGCCACCCGTTGCCGGCAACCTTGCCCCGACGCTGGGGGGGCGCCCTGCCCCTCTGTTTTCCAGAGGGCTTCTCTGCTCTGAGGTCGCTCAGGCCTGGGCTCCAATCCAGGCCGTGCCACATCCTAGCTGAGTGACTTTGGGGAAACGACTTTCCTTCTCTGAGCCTCAGTCTTCTCGCCTGTAAAATAGGGCCAAGTCCCCTCCCCTCCCCTCCTCTCCCAGAGTCAGTCGTGAATTGAATGTCAGCTTCACTGACAGGTGGTTCCGGAGAGGTTAGGAACGAAGGAGAGGCCTGAGATCTGAGGGGTAAAGAGGAAAATGTCGATTCTGCACAGCCTCTCGGAAAAATAGACGAGGTCAGCGTTACCCTGATGACCCAGGCGGACACAGACAGATCAAGGACGGCCCTCGTGGCTCGAGAGGCAAAAATCCTTAACAAGATCTTTATCCAGTCCAATCCAGCAGTATTTAGAAAAGGGTACTGCGTCGTGACCCCCGGGGTTTATCCCGGGCACGCAGGCTTGGTTCACCATTCAAACACCGCTTCTTAAAATTCACCAGGAAAAAAAAAAAAAAAAAAAAAAGAAAGAGGGAGCAGGTATTGGCTTTGGTCACAGGAGTCCGGTCCCTATACCCATGCAACAACACACCCATACTTTCTGGTTGCATCGCTGGGGCTCTGGAAGCTGTCCCCTCGTCTCCCCTGCCCCCAGTCCCCGGCCCCAGGCTCTCTCCGGAAACAGTGGGGGGATGGTGGGTTCCTGAGGAATCATCCCAACCCCGCCCCCAGCTCTGCTCTCATGGGCTCCCTCAGAGCGGTCCGTCCAGGATGCCAGGGTGACATCCTCGGGCACAGACCTTACGCCAGGCTCCCCCACGGAGGGCGCCCCGGGGTCACGCATGCCCTCACAGGGATCACTGTCATCCTTGTCTGACAGATCAGGACACGAGGGCTCCGAGAGGGGATGTCACCGCTGCCAGGAAGAGCTGGCACTGGCCTGAGCCTGGGTCTCTAGCACCCAGTGTAACTGACACCCCACAGCGTGTGCCTTCCAGACAAGGCTTCCCAGGATGCCTTTCCTCTTAAGCATTTGTTAGGCGCTCGGGGAGCCACCAGCTCCCCTTAAGCCTTAGGGGGGCCGCCGAGGGGCCTCCAGTCTCCAGCATCCCCTCTCATCCTAGACACTCCAGAGACCGCCACCCACCCCCTGCAGAGGCAGAGCCCTTGGGGACCTGTGTCCCTGCTGGGGACGTGGGCCCGTCCCCAGCCCAAAGCCGGAGCGGGATCCACCGTGGACGGCAGGTTCCCAGGGTAGGGGCGAGGTGAAGAAGGAAGACAGCCTCACCCCATTCTGTTCCGCATCCCGTAAACTCGCCACCTGGGAGCGTCCGTGGAAATGCGCAGAATGTATTTTAAAGGCTCCAGAAGCAGCCGATGTTCAACGTGGCAAGATGGGGGTTTAAATCGTGGTGGCCCGGCCGGTTGGGTGCCCCAGAGCCCCTCGAGGGAAAAGACAAGGTGCAGGTGTCCCACACCCCTAGCAGCAAAGGGAACACCGGAGGCTCAGGAGAGAAGCCCGGGGCCTTGGGGGGGTGGGTTGCGGAGGGAGGGCGGGTCCTGTCTGCTGGGGCAAGTCCCAGGCGGGGGTGGGGGGGGGGGAAGGGGCGGATGTGGGTTCCCTGCAGCAGGAGGGGAGGGTAGTCAGGCCTGAGGGCTAGGCCTGTGGAGTGCTCTAGGTCCGGAGACCCCCCCACCCACCGTTCACCACGGGCAGCTGGACCCCTCTGCAGACGGGAATGTTCTGCCCTGTCCCCATGGCCTGGCTGAGAGAGGAAGGCGGTTTCCTCCCCCAAAGGATCGTAGGTGTTATGGGTCGCATTGTGGGCCCCGAAAGATATGCTGAAGTCCTAACTCTCAGCGCCTGTGAATGTGACCTCATTCAGAAATCGAGTCTTTGCAGATGTGATTAAGATGTAAGTGAAAATGGGGGCGCCTGAGTGGCTCAGTCGGCTAAGTGTCCAACTCTGGATCTCAGCCCCGGGGCACGATCTCACAGTTTGTGAGTTCGAGACCCCGCATCGTGACCTCAGGGAGAACGACCAACCAGCCCGGAAAAATCTAGGAGCCCCTTAACCTCTGACCACCTGACACCACGGCCCATCCGGGGCTGAAGACATCCCACCCTTTTGTGTCAACAGAGACCCTCCTGCCTGGAAACCTGCATCGCACGAGGAGAGAGCACGCAGGAGAGGGGTCGCTGCATATCGCCTTGTATTGTCACAGGAAATGCACATCCATGATGGGTACTTGGAAACGACCTATCAGGTCACATGGAGTCCGGCCCCTGGGGGCCAAAGCGGCACCGATGCCCGCGGCTGTGAGCTCTGCACAGGCGCTGGGAGAGGCCCACGCGTGCCTCAGGCCCTCCGGCTCCCGGGCGGCCTCTCCCAAAACGCGCTTGAGGAAACGGCGGTTCTTTGGGGGTTAGCAGCTGTTCCTCGAGAAAAGGAGTCTGTGGTCAAATACGCTGAGGAAACACGGAGTTTGACAGGAAGCATTTGCACAGGACTTGTCAGAGCCTTTGTGGCGACAACGGCCCTCGTGAATGTCCGGCACGGGGGCACGGTGCGCGGCATTGCCCAAGTTCATTTGACCACAAAACCCTTTTCCTTCCCAAAGCGTCTTGCAGGCTGGCATCCGGCAGGGCGCCCTTGGGAAAGTGCTGCCCTGAGCTACCGATGACCGTTAATGGCAGTGGCACCTGTGCTGGGCGGTGGGTGGGGGGGGGGCGCTCTGCCAGGCATCGTGCTGTGGGCACGGCGGGCACAGCCAAGCACTCAGCAGTCGTGACGGCGACCGAGGGACGGGACAAGACCCGGCCCCGCTCCCGCCACCTTTAGTTCTCGCCTGCCTTCTCCGTGGCGGAAGCAAAGCGTGGCCCAGAGAGGACGCGCGCGGTCCAGGCAAAGGGGCAGAGAGCACCCGCCCCTGCCGGCCGCACCGAGCCTCCGGGCGGCCCGGCCGCGGTCGCCAGCCTCCAACCGCGACGGGGGACGTGAGGCCGCCGGTCGGCCGCCGCGCCTGCCTCCTCTCTCGGCTCCCGGGGCCCCGAGCAGGCGGCTCACCAGGCGGAGATGAGCATCTGGCAGGTGTTGGAGGACATCCAGACCAGCTCCACCAGGCGGAACTGGAAGTAGCCGATGACGAAGCCCGAGATGACGTCCGTGATGTGGTGCCGTCCGATCATCACGCGCGACAGGCCCACGCAGAAGGCCCAGAGTACCAGCAGGACGCGCAGGGGCACGGCCAGCACCAGGTGGCTGAGGAAGAACTTGGACACCATGGCCGCGCGGCTGGCGTGCCCGGCGGGGAAGGCGTACACGTCCATGGTGAGGTAGTCCAGGAGGCTGGGGTTCGTCTCGAACGGGCCGCGACGCTTGATGAGTTTCTGCACGCCGGCCACCGTCATGATGTCCAGGAGCAGGGCTGTGGGCGGGAGGGAGAGGCCCCGAGGGACCGTCAGCATCCCCCTCACACCTCAGCACCCCCGCCCTGCCTTGCTTCCTTCGCTCCAGCCACGCTGACCCCCCGGCGCGTTTCTACCCCAGGGCCTTTGCCTGTGCTGTACCTGAACGCCCTTTCCTGGGACGCCCACCCGGCCCAGGCCCTCCCTTTCCTCGGCAGACCGGCCTTCCCGACCGCCCGTTTACCGAAGCCCTGGCCCATCACACGCTTTCTCAGCATCCCTCTCGTCTCTCTTCCCTGACGCCACACGTGCTCCGCGAGGGCCCGAACCCGATTTGTTCACGGCGCTCGGTAAAGGTGCCAGCACGACAGAGTGGGTCATCGGGGGCAGCACGGGCCCCTGAGGAGGGCCTCGGTCCTGACCCACCGACCCCGGCTGGTGATTCTTCTGGAAGGACCTCACTGACGTCCCTACGGTCCTGGGAACAGCACATGACTATGTCCCTGGTTTTGAGAAGCGAAGGTGAAATTCGTGTCACCTAAGCATAGAGTTCAGTGGCATTCAACACACTCACAGAGTTGGGGCGCCTGGGGGGGCTCAGTCGGTTGGGCCACCGACTTCGGCTCAGGTCATGATCTCACGGTCCGTGAGTTCGAGCCCCGCGTCGGGCTCTGTGCTGACGGCTCGGAGCCTGCTTGGGATTCTCTCTCCTTGTCTCTCTCTGCCCCTTCCCCGCGCGTGCCTTCTCTCTCTCTCTCTCTCTCTCAAAATAAATACACTTAAGAAAATACATTCACAGGACTGTACACCCACCAGTTCCCAGCTGCAAAACACGCTTCTCACCCCCAAAAGGAAGTCCGGGACCCATGACACGACCTGTCCCTCTCCTATTGCCCCCAGCCCTGGCCGCCACCGATCTGCTTTCTGTCTCTCTCTTTTTCTCTCTCTCTCTCACCGATCTGCCTCCTGTGGGCACTTCTCATGCAGGGAGTCAGACACGTGGCCTTTTGTGTGAGGCTGCTTTCACTCAGGATCGTGTGTCCGAGGTCCTTCCACGCAGCACGCACTGGTACCTTATTCCTAAAGCGGAATAACAGTCCGCTGCCGGACTGTTCCCCCCCGCCGTTTCTGTATCCGTTCACCTGTCAGGGGACGTCTGGGTTCCTTGCACCTTCTGGCTATTGTGGGTGCTCGCATCCAAGTATTTGCCGAGCGCCTGTTTCCGGTGTTTGTGAGGACAGGCCTATGGTGGAGTCGCACGATGCTACGGTAACTCTAGCTGGTAACTTCTGGAGGAACCATCACACTATTGGCCGCGGCAGCAGCCGAACCATATCGTCCCCCTTTTACGGAGGACAAGACCAAGCCTTAGAGGTCAGAGTATTCGTACCTGCGGCTCGTCCTTTCTGGAAGGTTCCGCCCTGTCCCTCCCCCGCCGACTTATTCTCCCTCGTCCTTCAGGACTTGCCCTTATTACTTCTCAGTCCCAGCCGGCCTGATCCTGGCGGCCAGCCGGGTCCAGCAGGTGCGTCGGTGAGAGTGTCTCCTTCTCTGGGGCTCCCCCCAGGGTCGAAATTACCCGACGCCTGTTCCCAGACCTCCGCCACCCGCAGGGAAATCAGAGCTTCCCTGGCGCTTTGGGCGGTGGCCAGCCACAGCCTGGGTGTCGGGTGGGCTGCTGGGGTCTGGGGGGTTAATGTGGACCAGGATCGGGCCCTGAGAAGGAGCCAAACGTGACATTAGTCACTGGAAGGCATCGTCGTCTGTCCAACTGGTGACCAAGTTTCTCAGCCAAAAACCAAGGCTCATCACCTTGGCAGGCTGTTGCTGGTCTAAAAGCTGCCTTCCCAGACAAGCGTGAATCCTGGAGCAGGTGTGCACAGAGGAAGGCAGGAGGGAGGGGGCAGTGTTGGCATCCTCCGATTTGGTGGCTGAAGGCACGAAGGGCTTGTGCCTGAGTCTCCCCACACGCCCCGGCCCCCGTCATGGCTGGTCAGGAACCACAGGCCAAGGACTGAGCTAGACCCACACCCTCCTCACTTTTTAGGAGCCAAGCATTTCTTCCCCGTCGAAAGCAAATACGAGGATTCAGTGTGTGGAACAGATAAGAGAGGCGGCCCTGTGGAGAAGCTGGCGGGGGGGGCTCCGTTCAGGGACCCTCCCCTGTCCCCCCCACAGAGGCCTCGGAGGCTACCTGTGTCCCCTGATTTCAATATTTAGTTTTGAGAGCGAGCAAGCGGGGGAGGGCAGAGACAGAGGGAGATAGAGAATCCCAAGCAGGCTCCATGCTGTCAGCGCAGAGCCTGACGTGGGGCTTGAACCCCCGAACCATGAGATCGTGAGCTGAGCTAAAAGCAAGAGTCAGATGCTTAAGCGACTGAGCCACCCAGGCGCCCCTGTGTCTGGGCCATTGGGAATCCGCTGCTATTTCTGGCTGGTTCTGTCTCTTGAGGCCATAACGAGGTAGAGACTCTACCCCTTTGCCGCTGGCTGTCTGTCTGGCCCCGCCCATCCTATGCCTTGTTCATTCATTCACTGGACCTCCAGTTCCTGGGCACGGCTGGCTCTCGGGTAGGTCAGGCACCGGCCCGGCCCCGGGCTGGTGAGCCCGGCTGGCCGAGTGCCGTGGGGCCGAGGTAGCAGGTGGGCAGTAAGCACTGGTTATAGAGTTCCTCTCTGTAACGGGACAGTGGTCTCCCAGTCCCCATGCTGTGGCCGTTGGGTGTTGGGGCTTGGAGGAGGAAGAGGCAGGACGGCTCCCCAGCACAGCTGATGCCTTCCCTGGGCCTCCCCCCACCCACCCCCACCTCCTGCTGCCAGGACGGGGCTGCCCGCCCCTCCTCCAGCACCCCGGCCAGCCCTCCTTGTGACCATGATTCTGACACTATCAGCGCATAATCTAGGGCCCAGAAATAGAAGCAAATGGCACCATCACTCAGGGCTCCGTGAATTTCGATCGCACAGCACTGTCAACTTCCCTGACCTACATTCCTCCTGGCCTTGGAGAGGAGGCAACGGGGGCCCACGGGGAAGGTCGGCCCGGCAGGATGCTCGGGGGAGAGGGGCAGGACGGCGGCAGAAGCCCGTCGCCCCTGGCGTGCCGTGCGAGCAGAGCGGGCCACCTGGACTCCCCGGGCCTTCACCCCCTGCGGTCAACGAGGGCAGTGGCTGTGCACGCACCTGGGCTCCAGAATCAGAGGCCAGCTTCAAGGTCAGCTGCTTGCCGACCGCACGACCTTGGCACGTCCGCCTCTCCCAGCCTCCCTTCCCCTCATTGACAAAGTCCCGGAGGCCACTCAGAGCGCGGCTCGCAGGACGCGCTTCATAAACGGCGCCTGGGACACAGGGCTCGGCCTCCCTCACCGTCCCGGTTGTAGCCATTTCCACTCCCGGCCCCTCTCAGCAAGCTGGGGTCTGAGATGTCCGGGCCCCCAGGCAGGAGGCACAGCCGTTCCCCAGGCCTTGCTGCCCCGGCAGCCTCCCCGCCTCAGAGCAGGACGAGAGACCTGTCTCAGCGTCCCCTGTCCTTCCCCACCTCAGAGACCCTGGGGGCCTGTGCTGCCTGCGGAACCAGGGGGGTCACAGGGTCGAGGCCAGGGGCCAGAGCTTTCTGAGAAAAGAGCTGCTATCATGGGAGATTTGGAATTGGCCGCTCCTGAGGCCTCCTGCCTGCCTGTGACTGGCCGCTTGTGTGTGTGTGTGTGTGTGTGTGTGTGTGTGTGTGTGTGTGTGTGTGTGTCTGCCCGGAGGCAGAGGAATGGCTGAGGTGACCTCTCCTGGCCCCCGTGGAGCTTCAGCTGCTTTCCAGCATGGGGGAATCAGGCTGGGCAGGAGGCGGGAAGGGGGAGGCTGTGGGCTCAGCAGAGAGCCAAACCCGGCCTGACCAGGGAGGGGGTGGGGTGGGGGCTTCTTGTTGCCCGGGGCGAGGGGACGGGTCTGTGGGCCGTGACTCTCACTGGCTGGGGCAGGGAGGAGGGGCCCCAGCTCTTCCGGCCCCGGGGGCCGACCCTGCCTCTTAGCCCCCCCCGTTCCAACTCCTCCAGGATCTGGGGGACCTGCCGGCAGGGCTGTGGGGCAGCACCAATCCGTCTAAACTTTCTGAAGGGCATTCGGCCTCAGACCTAAAAGCCTTTGCAACACGACTTCCTTGACTCAGCTCTTCCATTCGTAGAATATCTACGCACCGTGATTCACGGTCTTCCTAACACCGAGGACCGCACCAACGCGATGCCCTTGAGTCAGAGACGGATGGGATGTGTCGTGGCCAAGTCTAGACAATGGCGTGCTGGGGCCACCGCCAACGATGAGGCAGGTGTGTATTTATAGCCACCGAAGGAGCCCTGTGGGGTTTTTTGTTAAGTGGAGAAGGACAAGTACCGAACAGGATTTGCAGTGTGATGCCGTTCTTATAAAATAAGATGTAAATGTGTCTATATGCAGAGACACAAAGTCCGGAAGTCTCCACCGACTGGTTAAGAGTGCTTCTCTCTAGGTAGGAAGACGAGGGTGATTTTTTAATTGTCTTTCTGTCATCCTGCATTTAATCGTTTTCTTCCCATGAACAGGCGTTATTGGGCACATTGTTCAACAGTTATTTCTACAAAAGGACAAGTGGTGCATGACTGCACTTTTAGGGGGCACCCTAGAATAGACGAATTCACAGAGACGGAAAGTAAACAGCGGTTACCAAGGGTTGGGGGATGGATGAACCCTGGGGACGTTCTCAAGTGAAGGCAGGGAATGGGGAGTTCTTGTTTAAGTGGGGACAGAGCCCCAGTTTGGGAAAACGGAAAAGTTCTGGAGGTGGGTGGGGGTGATGGTTACCTACGATGCGAATGCATTTAATGCCGCTGCATTTTAGCGCTTAAAGAAGGTTCACGTGGTCAACTTCATGTGTGTTTCAGCACAGGCACGCGAAATCTCTTTACAAAACCAGTGCACGGTTCCAGAAGGATGTAGCTCTCAGGGAGGTGCACAGCGAGCAGAGGGGTGTCCCGAGGGTAGGTGGGAACCTTCTAGTCTTTTAGCACTGGGACCTCCACTCTGTCGGTGTGAGCAGTGTGTGTGTGTAGACGCATGTGCCCATGCCCGGCACCTCTCCCGACCTGGGCAGCCCCTGACTTCAGCCAGAGCCACGCCCCCAGCCCTGGGCACCCCGGCGGGGTGGGGGGGGTGGGTGGGCAATGCGAGGGCCCTGGCCTGTCTCTATCTCCCCTGGCCTGAACGATCTGCTTTCTCATCTGAAGAATCCAGATACCAAGGCCAGCTCCGGCTCTCTCCAAAGACTGTTGGGGGACAAGGAAATTAAAACCACAGGCACAGGAGTCTGACAGCATCATCTATTCACTCAGCTGAGCACCAGGCAGTGTAGACATGAGCCTGCCCAATCACGCATGGCCACAAGGGCAGCTGTCAGGACGGTGCGTGGTCAGGGGGCGGCTGAAGGCCCCCCCCCCCCGGAGGGACCGATGTCTCACTGAGCCCCACGGAGACATGACAAGTGAAGCCAGGAAAAGGCGGGGGAATGTTCTCTCCCTACAGATCTGGCAGCCACCGGCTCCACAGGAGAGCTCCAGATGGGAAGGCCGGTCAGCCTAGGTAGCCATCAATTAGGGACAGGCAGGCAGGGAGGGGGGGGCGGTCGTCACCAAGGCGTCGCTAAGAGCAGACCCAGTGGGTGGTGAGGGAGAGATGACATCACAGATTATACAGAGGGTCTGCACAGGGGGGCCGGGTGGGTGTAGGGCTGCTGTAAGGCTGACGGGCCAGTTCCGATTTCTGAACCTTGAAGCTCGAGGTAAAGGGACGTGGGGCTGAGACCACATTCCCAAAGGGCATGTTCATGGCCCGGCGGGTCCTGTGAGAAGGAGGCCTTGCTGGGAACAACACTGCAGGAGGTCATTTGAGAAACCTACGCTATGTTAGCATGTGCCCAGAGTTAGGCTGGCACACGCGTCCGGAGGCCCGTGACCCAAGCCGCAGGGGATGTTATTCCTGGGGAGGAGGGGGTTTAAGGGAAGCCCTCACTGTTTTGGTCATCTGTCCTCGTAATGTTCGAATTTCCCTTGCTAGAAGAGGATATGATGACAGAGTGCTTGGCGTCACTGATCATTAAGGAAAATGCAACTCAAAGCCACGAGATACCACTTTGCACGCTCACTAGGATGCTCATTATCAAAACCCGGAAACCAGTGGGCGTTAGCAAGGACACAGAGAGACGTGCGGGCAACAGTGCGGGTGGTCTTCGAAAAATTACCCCAGCGCGCCGAAAGCAGGGACTTGCACACCCGTGTTCACGGCGGCGCTGCTCGCGACAGCCATCAGGCAGAAGCAAGCCAAGTGTCCACTGATGGGTGACGGATCAACAAAACGTGGCGTAGTCATACCGCGGAATATTACTTAGCCTTGAAAAGGAAGCGACTCCTGATGCCCGCTACAGCACGGAGGAACCTGGAGGCCATTACTCAAAGCGAAAAGGACGACGGTGTGTGACTCCACTTTTCTGAGGTCCCCAGAGAAGTCACGTTCATAGAGACGTAGGAAGGGGAGCGAACGGTGGGTGCCAGGGGCTGGGCGAGGGGCTGGGGAGTCAACGTTTAATGGAGATGGGGGTTCCGTTTGGGAAGAGGAAAAGCTCCGGAGACGGACGGTGGTGATGGCTGTATGACATTGCAAATGTGTTCAATGGCCATGAACACTTAAAATGGCTAAAATTTTAATAGACAGGACAATCCCAATAGAGACACTTTTCTAGATCATGGCAACAAGACATGGGAGCCATGGTCCGCCAAGGACAGGCCCACGAAGAAACCGGGATGGGCTTGGTGAGCTGGGATTGGCCTAGGTCACCTGTCGCATGGCTCTCTGTGGGATCATCAAGCCTGATGCTGCAGGGGAGGGCCGAGGGAGGGGACTGAGTCATCTCACAGGTGTCTGGGGCCTGGGAGGGGGGGGGACCCAGGACTGCTTCTGATAATGGCGATGGGGCAAGGATGCTGCTCTGCAGAGTTGCACAAGCGTTAACTGGCATTAGTATGAGCCAAGATTCTCATGTGTCCTTCTTCAGTGAGCTGTCCCAGCCACCCATTTGCCGGATGAGGAAAATGAGGCTCAGAGAGGCAAAGTCACGTGTCCGAGTTCCCACAGCGGGGCTAGGATTTGCACCCAGGTCCAGCCGACTCTGGAGTCCAAGGTTTTGCCAGCTGCTAAGACCCCTTTTGGCTTGTTCTCCAGGCTGGGCAGCATGGCCCTGGGGGGAGGGAACACGGAGGTGGGGGGGCAGTGCAGAGGACTTCCTCCTGGCCCAGCTGGGACCCCTCCCAGGGTGACCGGCTAGAACTCTCCGTTCCCAGGGCACCTGAGTTTTCCCTTCTGGGGCCGCAGGGAGCCTAGGTCCCAACTACACAGGGGGGGGGGCCTCCACTCCCAGCCCAGAGACTGCCCCCCGGGAATTAGCTAGGTGCCCCAGTGCTCAGGGCAGGAGGGCAGGACTGGGATGTTCACCTGCAACCCACTGTGCCAAGTGCCTTATCAGCTTCCTCTAAGCCCTGGGGCCCCACGTACAGATCAGGAAACTGAGGTTCAGAGACGGGAACGGGCTTGAACAAGCTCACAGAGAGAAAGGGTCAGGGAAGGATTGGAAAAAGCCCAGTCTGACCTGGGAGCCTGTGCTCTAGGGTGGAAAGCTGCTCCCCGCCGTCCCCCCCCAAGACTGAAGGACAGACCGAACTCTCCACTCTGCGCTGCTCTCCCCAGGTAGAGAATGGCAGACCCCCTGGCGGGCTGGGCCAGAGCTGTGGGATCTGAACCTACCTTGGCTACCTGCTTCCTGCCACGGAAGTGAGGGGCTTGGTCTGCACCCCCACAGAGTGAGCGGAGCCCACAGACCACTCTGCCTGCTCTGAGCACCTGCTGTTGAGAGGCTGCTTTGGGCCAGGCCCCTATTTCTCTGTGCTCTTAGCGCCCAGATATACCAGCAAAGGTGCTGGCAGGTGGAAAACTTCCCCCCAGACCCTTCACCTCCTTGCTGTATTCATGCTTCTGGAACGATGGGGTGGTACCCGCAGCCTGCAGGCTGACGGCGAGCGGGGAGGCAAAGGGTTTGCCGTCTGGAGGACGTGGCTTTGCTCCCTGGGCCTGCCACTAACGCTTGTGTGGAGTGGGCATGTCCCTGGACCCCTCTGAACCTCGGTTAACTCATCTGTAAAGCGGGTATACGAATGCTTATTAAGTCGTTAAAAGTATTTTTAGATGATGAAATACAGGACATTCGTGGCATCGTATTCGGTACACAAAGAAGCTCAATGAATGACGTTTTTAAAAACTTAAGAACGACTTGTCATTCTTATTCGAGAAGGGAGGCATCCCGAATCTGAAGCAGGTGCCTTTGGGCCCACAGCTGCTGGTTGCCGGAATGAGCCAGAAACCTCCTCTTAACAAGCTAGAAGTGCTCCCCGCACCGTCTCTGACCAGCTGCATGACCGTGGGCAAGCCGCCCCCCTGTGCCTCAGTTTCCTCCTCTTTACAAGGGGAAGATGCTGCTTCTCCCTCCTGGGACTGTGAGAGGATTAGAAGCGCTGTGTTTCATGCAATGCTGGGCACATAGTTAACATTGAACACATTACAAATACAGCTTTATCACCTCCAACCTCACCCAGGGAAGGGACCTGCGGACAGGGGCTAGGGAGCAGGGCTGAGAGGGAGGCTTCAGGGTCCCTTCTCACCCCTGTCCTCGGACACCAGACAACCTAACTCCCAACACAGCTTTCTGGAACGGCTGCTCTGTCTGGGGCTGTAAGAGCCCCAGGGAAACCTTGGATAATGAGCGCAGGGCTCTGCCCCGGGAAGCCCGTGGCAGGGCGCCTGGAAAGAGCACAAGCCTGGTGTCAGGCGGACCCGGTGCAAATCTCTAGCTCCGAAGCCTTGGCCAGGTTGCTTTATTTATAGGAACCTCAGTTTCCTAATCTGTAAAGTGGGAGCGATAATAGCACCAGTCACGCGGGACTGTCTATTCGGGGGAAACCACGAGTAATGTAAACGATTTAATAAGAAGAACGGGAAAACGTGGTGGTGGGGGGGTTGCAAGGAAGCCCCTGACCGTCTCCTCCTCCCCACGTCCCACCCACAGCGTGTCCAGCCCCAGACCGTCTGAGACCTAAGCAGCGAGATGCACATTGTCCTAACTTCATCTGGGATCGCAGCTGTCGGTGGCCCAGCCTACTACCCCCCTTCTGGAGCTGGGTTCCCTCGGCAGGGTTTGCTTGGCCTGAGACCTCCGACCGCCTGTGCCCAAATTGGTGGCCGCGCTGAGAGGGCCGAGGGGACCAACGTGGGCCCGGCGTGGAGGGTGGAAGCCGGGGTTCCCCTAGCACCTTGGGGATCTGCAGGTGCGCAGGATGGGGGTCGGTGTCACCTTGCAAGTGGAGGGGAGTGGGTCCCCCAGCACAGGGCGGGGCCAAATGGAGAGATACCGGCAGCAGAGACGGAGGTAAAACAAACCAGCACCAGCTCACCTGGCCGGTTCCTCCAGCGACTCACCTAGGGAAGCAGCAGGTAAGGACTCTAGGCGGCCACAAGTGGGCAGGAGCCCCAGAATGGACCTCCGGCACCCCCAGGCCTGGGCAGCAGGCAGGGGCTCTGAACCAACCGGGGGCGGGGGGGCATGGGAGCAGCTCACAAGCCCTGTTTGCAAGCAGCCTAGGAACTCAAGGACCCCAGCCCATGGGATGGGAGCTCCCCCTCTCTGGACACTTACCAGGATCCCAGCTCCAGGACCCCCACCAGATTCTTGACGGCCTCCCTCGAGGCCACATCCTCCAGCACCCCCTCCCTTCAAGCCGCCTCTGGGGCAGTGGGGGCACTTGGTCAAGAGCCGGGCCCTTCCTTGGAGGTTCCCTCAGGGCCTCCACCTTCTCGAGGCCCCTGCTCTGGAGGGGGGCCTCCGCCTGTGCATCCCCGGCTCTCTCTTTCCCAGGCTGGAGGTTTGCCTGTTTCTGGGGCACCCTTCCTGCCTAACCTCATTAGATGGTTCCAGGCGGCTTCTGAGGGCCCCACTCATGCTGGCGGGGGGCGGGGTGGTGTGGGCTCCCTCCCGGGGGAACTGGCGGGGCGGGTGGCGGACGGCGGGCACACTCACCCAGGAGCAGGTTCATGAGCACCTCCTGGCCGGCCAGTGTGCTGCTCTTCACCAGGCAGAGGATAGTACCCCCGATCCAGGGGATGCCGTGGCCCGTGATGCCAATGAGCTTGACCATGGAGCGGGCGCTGGCCCAGGACGCGGCACGGCCGGCACACACCCCCAGCCGCTTGGACATGCAGATGTCAATGGCCAGCAGGGAGTTGAAGGCGATGCCCTTGAAGGAGGGGTTCAGCTGCATGCAGTCCTCCTCGGGCAGCTGCTGTGACTGGCGCCTCTCGCGGGTCCCATCGCCAGGGGCCGGGGGCTGCGCCGAGGGGCCCGGGGCCTTCCTGCCCGAGCTGCGGGGCTCCGGGGCGCCCTTGGGGGGCTGGTTCAGGGACAGGAACTCGGCTCTGTTGAGGACGTTGTTGCGGTCCCGGGCCCGGGCGCGGCTCTGGGAGGCTGGCATGGTGACGCCTCGCGCCACGAGGGCCAGTGCCAGCCGGGCTGGGAGGCCTTCTCCCCGAAGACTGGAGCCGCCCCAGGGATCCCGCTACCACTCCCTGCTTCCCTGCCTTCTCCGCAGCAGCTGTTAAATATAGAGTGCAGGATTGCACATGGCTGTTTACCTCCAGCTGCCACCGGGCTCCACGGGGACGTCAGTGCCAGCTGCGCAGCCAATCGAGCCCACCGATGCGGGCCAGCGCCAATGGAGCCACCGGGGAGCCGGACGAGTCCACAGCTGCGGCCTCGCTGCCTCTGGGCCTGGGCTATTTAAATCTTCCAATGGCTCACTCCCCGGGACTGGAGGAGTCTGGGAAATGTAGTCCTCCCACTGCCCTGGCCCAGAGGCCCCCCGGACGCAGGCCCTGAACTAACCCCTGCTCTTACCAGGTTCCCTCGGAGCAGCGCGGACCCCTGTGAGCCAGGCTCACCCGCCCCATTGGCCTGGGCCCGGGGACCCTGTCCCATGGACCGGACAGTGGGGCCACGCCAAAGGCCTCCCCGGGCACCAGACGGAGTGAAGGACGTCACTGACGGCATCATCTTGGGTCGGCTGGGGCCGGGCCCAGCCCCTGCCCGCCCCCCTAACCTTGACAGCATTTCATTAAGCTGGCAGGTTGGGGCTTTATTCCTATTTTTTGATCAGTCTTGAATTTGGCTTCGGTGCATGAGAGTCCAATCAAATGGCAATAATCTGTAAGATCTGATTTCCATTAGAGGGAGGGTTGGGTGATCGGTTGGTAATGGATCTGCCTCTTGGAGGCTGCCTCCACTGCTTAGAATTTTTTCGAAGGACAGGGGCACTCCGGCAGCTTCAGGCAGCCCACCAGTGGTTATCAAACACGCCTGATGCGACCCGAGGGGCCTGGCACGCGCCACAAATGACAGGTCCGTCCTGTCCCCGGGAAGCTCAGTTCAGTGGGGGGGGGGGGGGGGTACGGGGGGGGGGTCAGACAAATGACATGGAAATGATTGCAGGTGCAGAGACGTGGGATAGGGTCACAGAACCACAGCCTCGGTTTGTCTTGAGAATCACGGTGGGAGGACAGGTTACCCCACATGAAGTCCCAGAGGCCTGTGCGGCCGGTGCATGACGCAGAAGGACAAGAGAGGCTGGGAGCCAAAGAGGGCAGACTGAGAGGGCCCAGCTGAGGACTTGGGGTTTGAGTCAGGCCTCTCTGTCCCCACCTGGGTGACTATAGGAACCCAAAATCTCCACAGCCCTTTGAGGGCTGGCTGGGCCTGGGCTCAAGGGAAAGCCATTGATACAGGGTGACCAGAAGGCTCAGCAGTGAATGCCCTGGTCTCACAGCTCAGGGCCTGTCCATCCAGCTGGGATGGAGGCAGGAGGCTGTGACCTTCCCTTCCAATCATGGAGCCCACCCGTGACACCCCGCAGCCTCCAGGCACCAGGTTCAGAGCCTTCCAAGGTGGGGGAGGTGAGTGCTCTCTGGCCACAGGACACCAGCCATGGTCTCCAGAGTCTGACAAATGGGGGATGACCTGGGATCCGGCACCAACTAAGCTGTGGGATCTTGAACAAGTCACGTGGCCCGTCTGGGCCTTGGTGTCTCCACCTGTAACATGGGAATATTAGCGTCTACCTCTCAAAGGCCATTGTGAGGTCAGTGAGATGATGTCTGTTAAATGCTGAGCAGGGTCCCTGCCCCAACAGTGAGCCCTCAGCCCTATGGGTTAGGAATTGATCCTGTTTGGCAAAAAAGGCACAGTCTTGTCTCACTTCCGAGTGTCCCTTTCAGAAGGACCCACACCTACGCCATACCTGGTGGGTGCGAAGGCAGACTCCAGGAGCCCTCAGTCCGGGGTCCCTTGCAGACTCCCCGGCATCCTTCTTCCAGACCGTTCCATTCAGATCACGCAGCCACAGAAGACGATGTTCCAGACTGGGTGGCGTCCCAGCCTCTTGGGTGGAGCACCGATGACCCGGGCTGCCTCATCCTGGCTCCTGGACAGATACACATGCAGATGTGCTCGGAATGCGTGGGTGGCGGGCAGTGTACTGAGCTGTGTGCTCTAGCTCCTTCGCGCCCCATAACCAGCCTTTCTGTGAAGATGTGATACCACCCCATTTTACAGATGAGGAAGCTGAGGCTCAGAGGCATGAAGGCCTCCAGCCAAGAAGCCCAAAAGGGTGGAGGTTCAACTCCCAAGCCAGCCCCTGGGGTGGAACAGGAGGGCGTCCAGACACGGATCCCTCAGACAGCAGGGACCTGGGCACACTCGCTCAGTCCTCCACCAGGGCACGCATCTCCCTCTCCCTGCGTGGGGCCCATGACCTGGGCTGGCCTCAGGAGGGGAAGAGGAGCCTAGCCCAGACTGGGGCTATTAATACCCCAAGGTCTGTGTCAGCATCTCGGTCTGGTCAGAGCTGCCAGCAGGTTCTGAGGGCCACAGTGGGACCCATGCTGAAGAAGTCCATGGAGTCCAGCTGTGCTCTGACCCAGGAGTGGTTAAGGGGAGGCTCTGGCGTGAGACAGCCCCAGGTTCAAACCCTGGCTTGGCCACCTCCAGCTTAGTGACCACGAGTAAGTCCTATGAGCCCTCCTGGCCTCTGTTCCCCATCCTGGGGGGGTGTGAGGGGCTCACTGAGCCTGAGACCTGCTCCTTCCTCTCTCAGGTAGGGTGGCCCTGTTCACTTTCTCAGACAGCTGAGAAGCAGGCTCCCCCCCTTTACGAGGCCCTACCATAGGCCACACAGTCCCACTTCTCAAAAATTCTCAGAAGTCAGCAGCGCCTGGGTGGCTCAGTTAAGCATCCAACTCTTGATTTGGGCTCAGATCGTGGTCTCACGGTCACGGGATCGAGCCCCGGGTCAGGCTCTGCGCTGACAGCACGGCACAGAGCCTGCTTGGGATTCTCTCTCTCCCTCTCTCTCTGCCCCTCCCCTGCACTCTCCCTCTCTCTCAAAATAAATAAATAAACATTAAAAAAAAAAAAAAAGAATTCTCAGAATGCATTCACTCATTGAATCGATGCTGTCACTGATCTTTTCCTGAAGTCTAATTAGAGAGGATACACACCCATGACATAACTAGCCAGTTTATAAAACAGTATACTTTTACCGATACCCTTATTTTTTCCTTACTGTCAAGGTTTTACTTGCCTGTTCAAATAAATTCAATAAATACAGATGATGCAGGTGTAATCCCACTGCCTGGAGACCACCCCTTGTTAACACGAGGGCGGTCAGGTTATAAAGGGTCCCCTCTCCGGTTCCGGAAATAGTTTACAAAAGCAAGTATTACTTTAATAACCAGAAAGAATCTATATTAAACAGACTGTATCTATAGATATCATCTCTGCACAGAAATGCATTTAAAAATATGGTTGGATTACATGCCCTTTAAAAAAATAACCTACCCTTTCGGGGCGCCCGGGGGGCTCAGTCGGTTGAGCGTCCGACTTCGGCTTGGGTCGCGCGCGATCTCACGGGTCGTGAGCTCAGGCCCCGCATCGGGCTCTGTGTTGACAGCTCGGAGCCTGGAGCCTGCTTCCGGTTCTGTGTCTCCCTCTCTCTCTGCCCCTCCCCCACATGCGTTCTGTCCCTCTCTGCCTCTCAAAAATAAAGAAAACTAATAAAAAAAATAAAAACCTACCCTTTTCACTTAATAGAAGCCTGACCCTGTTTCCATGACGACCCACCATTTTTTTTCAACGGTTCCTTGGCATTCGGCCATGTGGACGGGCCATACTTTATGGAAGCGACCCCTGATTATTGGACAGGTAGTTTGTCCCCCTTCTTATGACTCTCCAGAACTCTTCTGGCATGGCCATCCTTACACTACACCCCTGCACACCAGAGTAGAATATGAACACCTGGTTAAAGTGGCAAGTGCCAAGTGCATCCCCAGGGATCCGATGGGTCACCCTGAGCCACCCACTGCCGTACCCAGGCCCAGAAGAGCACGGATTATAGAGACGTCTAGCCAACAGGGCAAGTCTAACCACCCTGTCCCCACGTTAGAGATGAGGAAGAGCAGCCTGGGGTGGTGACATCACCTGTGAGGCCACACAGCTGGTCGAGGCCAGAGTTGGAACGGGGGCTGGCTGGTCCCTGCAACTCTGAGCCTGCAGGCTGTCTTTCTGGCCATATGCTTCACCGCTTCTCTATTTCCCGACTGCGTGGCCCTCACTCATTCACTCGTTCACTCCTGGAACACTGCTTGAGGCCCGCTATGCACCGGGCCTCGTGCAAGGACCCGAGGGAAGCGCGAAGGTGACTCTGGGGTGGCCCCATGCCCGCAGACTACCTGGCCTCCCCTGAGCCATTGCCCTCCCTGGCCCATGCTCCACACAGCCTTCCTGTCCCAGCCCTGTCAGCTGCTGAAGGAAGGGCCGGGTGGAGGGTGCTGCGACTTGCTAGGGCCCACAGCTCGTCAGGGGAAACCGGGGTTCAGGCTTGGGTCTCAGCCTCAAGCCCTCGCCTCTAACCACCTGGATACACTGCCTCTCTCTCCTTTGAGAGCAGGAGAGGTTTTCTGGCAGCTTTGTGGGGCCTAGAGCAGTTTGCACATGGCAGACACGGGTTATTTGTTGTCTCTGAAGCTTTAAGATGGGTCTCCGCTACGATTCAGCACCCCTCTGCTATTCCTTACTACGGCCAAGTGCATTTATCGTTAACTTGTACTTACCGGTTGCTCTTGCCTGCTTGGAGCTAAGTGTGGGTCCCTTAACCCTCCGGCCAACCTCACAGTCAAGCTTTTAGTCTCCATCACACAAATGGGAACATCAAAGCTCAGAGGCGAAGGGATTCTTTGCCGGTCGTCCAGTGAGCCAGCGCGGTACCCCGGGACTCAAACATCACCCCAATACCCCTCCCCCTCCTCTGCTCTTTTCCTTTCCTCTCCGTCACTGTCCTTTCTAACGTGCCGTCACCCTTATTCTGTGCGTGTCTATGGCTAGTGTCCTCCTAACACAAGGTCTGCCCCGGCGAGGGAGGGGGGGGGGGGCAGGGACAGCCGTCTGTTTGTTCACTGACGGGCCCAGGGGCACTGCCCGGCCTATAGAAGGCAGTCAATAAATATTCATCAAATGAACGACTATTTGGTTCTGGAACCCGGGCGCCAAGTCTCCTACAAACTCACTAACTCCTACAAAGACGGATGGCCAAAGGAGGCCGGTCATTTGGGGTGATGACCCCAGAAGGGAGGGGGAAGGGGGTTGGGCGGGGTGGGGGAGCAGCTCTGCTCCCCGGAGGGCGGCGTCCTGGGGAGGGGCGCGCTGCAGCTGGAGGGGAGAAGAGGGAGGGGCGGCGTCGGCGGCGGCGGGGCCCCTGCGGGGAGGGGAGGGGAGCATTTTTCACCACCGCCCGCCCCCGGGCGCTCCCTCCCGGATTTCTATCGCAGTTCGCATTTCGAAGGCCGCTCCTGGGTTATTTCGGTCGGGAAACCTGATCCTTCGCGGGCTTTATTTTAGCACCTTGGAGAACTCCCAGTGCCGCACCGAGCGGGGCCGCACCCAGCCCGCTGACGCCGCCTCCGGCCGACGCGGACTGTAGGGCGCGGGGCGCACGCACACGCACCTACAGATACACCCTCACACGAGGCACACGCACTGTCGTCCACGGTAAAGACGCACGGGCTCCTCCGCACCCACACCACTTACGCTCGTCGCAAAACGACACACTTCACACGCACGGACACACCCCCACACACACCCCCTCACACTCATGGGCACGTACAGTAACCCGGACACACACACTCCTACGCATACCCCCCTCCCCTCGCGACCGTCACTCTACCCTCCCACACAGAGACGCACAAACCCACACGGCCACGCTCACCCGCACACGCACATGTACGCTCAATCACACCCTCTAACCTCCTCTACTGTGCTTACTGCGCGCCCCCTCGCATCCCCCGCCCTCCTGAGAGCGCTTCCTTCCCGCTCCTTTCCCCCGGCCCAACACTGGACACACACACAAATCAAAACAACTTACTCTATAGGTCCTGATTTATAGCAAGCAATACTTGCGACCGTTTCAAGTATGAATTTGTACTTCCCTATTATTCATGTTAACTCATACCTCCGTTCGTCATTCCTGGATTAACACTGACCTCTCTCGAGCCCATGGGACCTAAGTGGTGTGGGGACCACACCTGCTGGCTGTCCCGGCCCTGCCCATGCCCTCAGTGTCCTCTGAGCGTCCAGCCCCAGGGCAGGTGTCCAGTCAACACCGGGGAAGGGAGGCACTTGGGGATGGTGGGAGGGCCAGCTGAGAAGCCCTAACCCCAACGCGCTCTGGAAGAAACGTGGTTCTGAACCTCTGGCCGGAAAGGCCCGCACCTCCCGACATGCAGCCACCCTAAGCAGTTGGTCTTACACACTGCCTCACAGACATCTCCCACGCCATGCCACCACCGCCTCTCCGGGGAGAGTGACCTAGGTTCCAAATCGGGGGCCCTCTCTGGATGACCTCACCGGGACTGTGTTCCATAGCGGAGGCCGTGGACCAGCCCGGTCTGAGATCCCATCTCTGCTCGCCTGGCCAGGCCTGCGCCCACTCCCGGCCCAGGTTGGGTACACAGTGAGGATGTCAGGTGGGCCCTCCAGTTGGATTCACCTCCTTGTCCCCCGGTGCCTCACCTCCAGCCGTCTGCCTGGCCGTCCAGCCCTGCCCGCTGTCCTCCCAGGTGGACATTCCAAGCCTTACCACTGCCTTCCAGTCTGGTCCCAAACGGTTAAGGAGAGAACCCTGTTTCCCAGGGCAACAGAATTCCAGCATTAACATTTCCATCTGCAGAACAAGGGCTTTTCCTTCCTGAGAAATGCCTTTCTAGTCCCATGATGACCACACCCTTGGAGGCCGAGAGCTCTTGAAGGACTGGCTTTGGCCTTGAGATGCATGTTGGCCAATGAGGGAGGAGGAGTCTTGAGAGGGTCTCCGATGGCCATGAAAGCGAGGCCCCTACCACTGCAGGGACACCAGCGAGAGCACCTGCTACACTGAATCACCAGCCTCCGGGGTTTAGAGCCAGGCTGCTGCGTTCAGTCCACACCACCGTCATTCGCCAGGTCTCAGGGCCTCATCTGCGGGATGCCGTGGTGACACAGGCCAGCTGGTGGGGCGGTTGTGGGGAGCCATGTATGATGGTTTACGGTGATGGGTGATGCTCGGTGGGGAGAAACTGCATCCAGCTCTTTCTGCAGACCTCGGAGGACTCTCGGCACGTTAAAGCCCAGCTGGGCAGGGGCATGTAGATTTGTTGCATGACTGGTTTTCCGTGGCCTCTCTGGGCCAACGTGCCCAGAACTGAGGGACCTTGTCCTCCCGCTGACCATACCCTGAGTCCCCAAAGTGGCCACGTTGGAGAGTTCACCATCTCCGGGCCGAGATTGGGCCCTCCAGTCCCTCCTCCTCCCCCTTCAATGGTGACTTTAGCGAGCAGTCTAGGGAGACTGAGGTCTGGGGGAGGGGATGAGGCCGGCGGTGGAGGTGATGTGAGCGTGCCCGTGGCGTTGGGCATGTTACACCCGGATGTCCCCTTCCTCTCTTCTGCAGACACCAGCGCCTCACACACGTGTGGATGCATCCTGGGCCTTCCACATGTGCCGAGGCAGCTGTGGGTCTGTGTCCAGCACTCACAAAGCTCCAGAAAATGCCGAGCGGGAGGAAGACTGAGTCGGGAGGCAGAAGGGCCAAAGGGGCCCGACAGCTGGGGCAGCAGCTAGGGAGCCTTGAAGTGTTCATCGGGAGCCGGGATGGGATGGGGACATGAGCCCAGCCCGTGAAGACCCCTCTGTCTGTTAGGGCTGGCCTTGGGGGGAGCACTCCTCAGCTCAGGGCCCGACAAACAGGCCTACGGACATTGCCTTAGCCCTCTTCCCACCAAAGGGGCCCTCACCTAACCCAGGACAAAGCACTGCATGGGGGAGGGGTGATGTGAAAGGGGAGGCATCTATGGGGCTGAGAGGTTAAGGGAGGAGGGGGCTTCTATTTTGCAAGAACCCTGACCCCATGGGCATCTGAGCACCTCTTCTGGTGGGATTCGCTAGAGACAGGGCTTTCTAGGGGTTGGTTCCCTTCCATTCAGAGGCACTGGCCCCAGCCAGCAAGGACAGCATCCCAGGAGGAGGAACTGATCTTGGACTTGGCCAGATCTGGCTGGGGATCCAGACTCTGAAAAGCTACTGTGCCCTGACCCCCGGGTCTCTGTCGGTACAGTCCACTTCCCGGGCTCGGTGTTCACTCAGGCAGCTTCCTATCCAGGGCTTTGGCTGCTTAGTGAGCAGGTTAACTGCTCTGGTCTCTGTCCTTTTCACGACAGATGAGGAAAATGTGCAGCTCAGCACGTGTTCATGGAGCACCCCTGTCCTGGTCACCAGGGTGGCATCTGGGACTTCAGAGAGCACCCTGGCCAGTGCAGTCTGCTCTGGTCTAGGCGCTGGGGGTGATGTCTGTAACGTCCCCCAATGCTAACATCTTACTTACATACAAACTGGATACCCTAATAATCATCTGCCGGCAAAGGGGGTGTTGAAGGCTGTAGTGAGCCCCAGGAGGGCAGAATGTTTGCGGGGGTGGGGGGTGTGCCCTGACTTTACAGCAGAGAGAGGGGCCACCATGGTTATGAGTCCAGGGAAGTCTTCTGCCTGGAAACGGACACTTGCACGGGGTCCTTAGGAGACCTCTGCTGTCTGGGGTTCTACTGTGTGGCGGAAAGCAGGTCACGAGGCCACCCCGCCTTGGTCTCAGTCAGCAGGACTAGAAATAAGGTACCTGTGGCCTGAGCTGGTGCTGGCATGAGACAGATCACTTGACCTGGCTGATCATCCCTCAAAGGAGAGACCTCAGAGCGGCCAGAACTCTCCCTCTCCAGCTCTTGCCCTCACTGGCACGCAAGATGGTCAGGCTTGAAGGGGTCAGGATGATCTGTCCCCCAGCCGGCTGTGGGTACCTTTGGAAGTCAGAGTCATGGGGGTGGGGCGGGGGCAGAGCATGGCTCTACTGTGGCTGCCAGGTTTTCTGATGTCACAAACCACCTGGCCTTTCCCTGGAGGGGGGGGGGGGTAAACTGCAAGGTGGGGGTGGGGCGGTTGGCTTGAGGCAGCTTAGAGAGGTTCACAGTTATCCTACCGCCGCCCAGGGTCAAACCCTCTTTGAACCTCTGCACTCAGACATCTGGGGTCCCAGGATCGGCTGGGCCACCTACCAGGGCCCTAGGGCAAGTCTCTGGGGTCTCCCAGCTTTGCATTCCAGCTCTGTGAGGAATGCATAAGTGACCTCCTGATGGATGAAATGATGAAGCTTGTCCAGCACTTATCACGGTTGGGGCTCAACAGGCCTGACCACCTGTCAGCGTGCCAAGAGGCTCAGTCCCAGGCACCCTTTCCCCAGACTTCTCTCCCCCACCCCAAGCTTCCCAGCCCTGGAGCCTCCCGGGACCCCTGTCCTGTTTCCACTCCGACACGGCCCCACCTTGGCCAGGAACACCAGGACGGTGCAACCCTTCTCCCCAGACAGGCTGCCCAGTTCAAAGGGCAGAGGAACCCCACCCCGGACCAGAGACAGAACCCGAACTACACTACCCAGAATTCCCGGGGCTAGCCAGAAAGGAAATGTCGTTTATGCAAGGAGAGGCTCAGCTCCCCACAAGCTGCAGAGGGGGAGAGAGGGGGGAGACGGGGAGAGGATTAGCAGGGGGAGGGCGGGCTGTGTGCGGGGAGCGAGGGTGGAGAGCTGGGCGGGCGGCGAGGAGGAGGCGGCGCCCGCCCGCCCGCCGCCGCCGCCGCCTGCGGACCTGCATCCCCGCGGGGCCGGCGAGCGGGCGGCGGTCCCTGCGTGCGCTGCGCTCCGGCCGGCGGCTGCGGGCGGACGCGGGGCCAGGCCGGCGCAGGGGCTGAGTTTCTGCAAAGTTTGACCTGGTTGCCTTTCCGATGCTGCAGCAGAGCGAGGCAGCGCGGGGCGCGCCAGGCGGCTGCGGCGCGGCGGCGGGGCTGAGCGGCGACAGCACGCTCACAATGATCATAAAATAAAGCGGGCGCGCGGGGTGGGGGCGAGAGAGCCCCGAGCCTCAGCCCTCCGCCCCCGGCCACCCACTGGCAGCCCCGAGCTAGGAGGAGGTGGGGGCCGGGGGCGCCCACGGTCGCCCCAGACCCCAGTAGAGCCAAAGGACACTGCCCGGGGGAAAGGGGGGGGGGAACGCCCCGGGGACGTGCCCGCGGCGGGGTCAGGGGCGTCCGGAGGGCGGCGGCCGGGGCGCGCGGAGCGGCCCGAGGGGCAGGTGAGTCGGTGGCGCCGCCCGGGTGGGGGCGTGCGCGCCAAAGTTGCCCGGCGGCGGTGAGCGCGCCCGACGCGCGGGGACCCGGGGCCGCTTGGGGCTGGCGAGGTGGGGGACAGAGGCGCCCGACGCGGCGGGGCTGGGGCACTGCACCCTCCGGAGTCGGAGGATCCCGGCCCGGGAAGGGGCGCACGCCCGATCGGACCGGCCTGCGGGGTGGCACTGCGCCCCCAGGGGGCCGGAGGGACCCGGCGGGGAAGGGGCGCCGGCGGCGAGGCGGTAGGGGCAGTGCCAGGGCGGGCAAGTCCACGCGGCCCACTGCAGTGCCAGCCGGTCGCCCCCGCCCCCCGCCCCCCACGCCACTCCCAGGCCGGGAGGTGTCAGCGGAGATGTCACGGGCGGCGATTATTCGCTGGTGCGCGCGGTCGTACAGCCGCCACTGACGGGGCGGGCGGAGGTGGGGGGCGGGGGGGTGGGCCGCCGCCTCCGGGGAGACCGCCCAGAGCTGCGCCGTCAGCTCTGCAGCCCGCGCACACGCGTCGCCGCCTCGCGCGTTCCCCGCAGCAAAGTTCGGCTCAACTTTGAGGCGGGCCTTGACGCCCTGTCCCTTCCACCCCCCGACCAGGTCCTCGGCGGTCGCGGCGAGCCGGGCGGCGGCCCCAGCGCAGCCCCGGAGCCCCGCACGGCGGCGGGCGGCGACAGCGACAGCGGCGGGGGGACGCGGGGCGCCCGCGTGGGGGCGTCGGCCCGCGCCCGCGAGTGGGCGCCGACGGGGACCCGCGCCGCGCCGCGCTCCTCGGGGACCCCGCGGGCGGCCGGTGCCCGGCGCTCGCCTCCTGGAAGCCGCGGGTCGGCGCTCGCCCCCGAGGGCGCCGGGGCCTCCGCGCTCGAACAGAAACTGCTCTTCCATTGATTGGGCCCCGTTGGGCGAGCGGCCGGTGCGTGTGCCCCGAGCGAGCGCGTGCGGAAGGCAGAGGGCAGGAAGTAGGACTTCTGCAGCGACGGTGGCGGCGCGGCGCAGGGGACGGAGCCTTCCTTATTTATGTGTCTGCCGGCGTTCGCCTTCGCCGCCCGAGGACTTCAGGGAGCGTCTCCGAGCTGCGTTCCCCGCGTGTGAGGCACCGAAGGGCTGGCTGTCTGAGCACCATGATTACCCATTAACCTCCAAACTTTCCTTTTTCTTAACCCAAAGAATATCGGTGATTTTTGTCCACTGCTAGCAGAAGAGGAGAGGACCCAGAGCTCTTGAAATGCAGCAAAATCCTTATTTCTAAGCAGGCCCGAGATAGTGATATGCAGACCCCCTCTACTCAGTGAAGTTTTCTATCCTATGGATATCGGTCTTGAGATTTGAGATTGGAGAGCAGTCCTGTCTGCACTGGGTCCCGCAACCTCCATCCTTTCAATGCCCAGTTTTCTCTGGGACTGCTGGCCTTCCCTGGAGATCAGAGCGCTGCTTTGTGCCATGGGCTGTATTCAGAGCATCGGGGGCAAAGCCAGAGTCTTCCGGGAAGGCATCACCGTGATTGACGTGAAAGCCTCTATTGACCCCATCCCCACCAGCATCGATGAGTCCTCCAGCGTGGTGCTCCGCTACAGGACACCCCACTTCCGTGCCTCGGCCCAGGTGGTCATGCCACCCATCCCCAAGAAAGAGACCTGGGTCGTTGGCTGGATCCAGGCGTGCAGCCACATGGAGTTCTACAACCAGTATGGGGAACAGGGCATGTGAGTACTGCTCAGACACAAGCTGTCGGGGGTGGGGGGCTGCTCGGGGTGGGGAGCTTGGAGGCCTGGGGTGGGAGGGAAGCTTCGGGCAGCGGTGGAAGCCGTCCCTGTGTCCTCCTTGGCCAGGTGCTCTCCAGGGTTTGCCTGGTGATTCGGATTGGGGTCACGGCTCTGGGACCTCTCTTCCTGCTGTCACCGGCCCCTGGGGTTCCTGCGTCCTTCCCCGCGAGATGCTGAGAAAGCAGAGGCACGTTCCACCAGGTGTCTCTTTGGCAAAACAAGCGTGCTGTCCTGGGGCTGCTAGAGAGGCTGAGGCTTGGCACCCCCCCCCCCCTCGCTTGGGTGGGGGCTCAGGCCTCCCGGAGAGGTCCATGTGGCGGAAGTTAAGGAGAAGACAGTTACTTGCACAGGTGCTGGGCTCGAACTTGTCTCTGCAGTGTTTTCACATGCATATCAGGACGGGGAGGTGGTGGTGGTGGGGGAATGCTTTGCTGTTCCGGTGTTTTGCTTGAGAGGGTGGCTCGTTTTAGAAACCGAGCCTCCTCGGTTCAGGGTATAGCGTTTTTCTCTCCCCGAGGCAGAAGGCCGCTTGATGTAGACATCCTGTGTCAGTGTCCAGAAGGCTCCAGAGGGGCCCTCACAGCTGAGAGGAGCCCACTGGCCTCTTCCCTCCAGCCTGGGGTCCGGAACGTTCCCAGGACAATGCACGTCTGGGTGCAGGACACGGGGAGCCGGCACCTTCTTTCCTGGCATGCGCTGGGGTTCCTGGGGGTGGTCGTCCCAGTGTGGAAAGAGAAGAGGTGGACAGAAAGGAAAGCCACTTAGCTTCCAGGGCCGCCTGAAGACAGGGAGGTGAAAATAGCTGTTTCCGAGCACGAGGTCCCTCTGAGAGAGCGAGGCGGGCCCCAGGGACAGCTTCCCAACTGTGCCCGGGACTGGCGGGGGATACTCTCCCACGGCCAGCCTCTCCAGGTACGCACTGTTTCTTCCCGGTTCTTCAAGGGAGGAGCGGAGCAGGGGAGCCCCCAGGACTTGGGCCTTTTCCTGGGTCTCAGAACATCCTGGGCCCCTCCGAAATTAGAGGGGGCGGGGAGGGGATGGAAGGTGGCAGGACGCTAAATCCCATTGCGTTTCCTTAATGACTCTGAAGTTGTAAGGCAAACAAGAGAAACGCGGTAAAGCGTAAAATGAGGGCGTAAACAGGATCACCCCACAGGGGCCCACGCGGGGCATGTCCCTCCATCAACCTGATGTCTCTACCCAAGGCCCTTTCATTCTCCAAAGTGGCTTTTAACTTGGTGTGTGTGTGTGTGTGTGTGTGTGTGTGTGTGTGTGAGAGAGAGAGAGGGGGGGGGTGCTGACTTTCCATTGCAAGAAGGGAAACATGATTCTGAGTTATTCGGTGTGGACTAGATCCTAGGAAGCCTTCAGCCAGAAACCTTTTTTGGACCCTGCAAAGGATCCGGGACGAGTGACAAGACACAGGCGCAGAGGGTTTTCTGGGGGTTTGAGGCACAGGCTACGTTCTTCCCAAGAAGGGGTAGGGAAGGCAGAGGGTTTTGCTGACCATGGAAAGATTGGAAAGATCCGAGCGCCGGGAGGAAGTTGGGGGAGAACCAAAGGGGCTGAGTGCCGAGGCGGCGCGGCGGGCAGCGAGGAGGAACAGGCCCGGCCGGGGCCTCCAGTTCCCCATCTGCACACAGGGACTTAAAGCCTCCGCTCTGAGCTCTTTCAGGCACTGTTGCTGGAGGCAGGCCTGAGGCCGGAGACCCGAGATGACTTTCCCTTTCTGTGCCAGTCCTTGGTTCCTGGTTAGAGGAACCCAGTGCGCACCTAGACTGCAGTCAGGCAGACCTGGGCGGGCGTCCAGGCTCTGCCACTTTCCAGGGTGTGTGACCTCAGCCACCCTGACCCTCGGTTTCCCCGTCTGCAAGTAGGGCCAGTCATAGTCCTTGCCCTATAGCTTTTACTGCGAGAATTACGAGAGATGACGTTTGTCAAGCAGTCGGCACGGCACCAAGCCCTCGGTGGTCTTTAACGTGGTTATTATGTGAGCGTTCTTCTCTCCTAGGGGGTGGGTGGGCGTGAGCCACGGTGTCTGTAAAAAGTTGAGAATCGTGGCTGAATCCGGGCAGATCAAACTTCTCCTGGGAGTGAAGCTTCTCCTGAGCCCAGGTCTCTCTCGTTCACAAAGCACCCACTTCCTGACTTTTAAAAATGTTAAAATAGCGCAAGTCACGAATGATTTGAGCTCTCCGAGGTTGAAGGCCGTTTTGTGTGCTTTCCATTTGCTTCCTTTTGTTTCCTCCTCTGCCCTGCCCTGCCCCCCCCCCCCGCCCCCTCTCAGGTCCCCCTGCACCCGCTCTTCCTGCCTCTGCACTCCTGGCTGGGGCAGGACCAGCTCCACAGAAGGGCAGAACCTGAGGCTCTCTGGACAGGGGTCGTGTGGAGCCATCCCCCCCGCCAGCCACCTCGTGTGCCGGGTGACAGCCGCCAGGGCGGATAAGGAGAGAACTGCCCGCAGGTGGCTCTGAGGGACCAGTGAGAGGACCGTGCTAGGTGACCACCGTGTGGCTGAGACGCTGAGTTGGAAACAGCTCCACTTACCACTGATTGGCCAAGTCGTGCTAAAAAGTGGAATTAGCAGAGAGCACGGCTCCTCTGATCCTGGGCAGAGCTCTGTATTCGACCGGCAGCCTCTGCAAATGAGAAGGGCTTGTTTAGAGAAAGCCTGATGTCTGCTCCTTCTTGAGCATCGGAAACATTTAGGTGCCATCTTCCCAACCCCAAACTACGCTCTTTCCTGTTTGTTTGTTTTTTTTTATATTTAACGTTTATTCAATTTAGAGAGAGAGAGAGACAAAGAGAGAGTCAGAGCACGATCAGGGGGAGGGGCAGAGAGAGAGGGAGACAGAGGATCCGAAACGGGCTCCAGGCTCCGAGCGGTCAGCACAGAGCCCGACGCGGGGCTCGAACTCGCGATCGCGGGGCACGATCTCAATGCCAGGAGCACCCGGCGCCCCCGCTGTGATCTCCAGACCCTGCCCGATATCTCCGGGAAGGGTGCAAAGCCACCCTCGAATGAGAACCGCCAGACTAGACCCAGACGATCGAGATCATTAGAATGAAACCCACGCCCGGGACCTCAGTGGCCAGGGGAGAGAGAAGCCAGGTGGCAAAGGTTAAGGTCAGGGCTCCCGTTCTCTACGAACGGGCTTGTATTCAAAATATTAATTCCAAATCCTTAACCGGAACCCGTAATACCCTTTGACGTTATCCCTGGTTAAAATTAATCCCTAATCCAGGAGAACTTTACAGAATGACATCCAGGGCTGGAAATATATGCAGTGGAACTGTCACACAAGCCACCTCGGTGATTCCCCGACTCCTCCAGAGGAGAGCCATGGAGCGCTGAGTTTCTCCGTGCCAGCTTCACGGGATTCTATATGGTTTTCGGGCCAGCCCACATGGCTTTAAAAGCCACCTCCCCCCACCCCAAACTGTTGGAGACACCTGTCTTCACAACCCCATCCTCCGCAATTCCTCAGCCACCACCTGTCAGCTGGCACAGCCTTCTAAGTGACAAGTCACAGTTTCTAGCCCGCGCGGGAGACGCTTCATGTCGTCCCTCGTTTGCCCTTCTCTGAAGCCCTCAGAGCGGCCGGCCCACGGCCAAGGCCAAAGGGCAGACTTGGGGGTGAAGTGGGGGGAATAGCTCAAGAGACAGGGTCTCTCAGGGGGGACAGTGCCACCTCCCCTCACCCTTGTCCCCCTGGTCCAGCCGGGTGCGGATCCTAGCTCCGCCCTCCCGCGGTGCTGTGACCTTGCGACCAGTCTCTTAGCCTCTCCGGGCCTCTCTGTTCCCATCTGTGAGATGGGGAGAATGGTCCCTTCCCTCCCTGGGTTGCTGTGAGGGGTTAAATGAGATAGTGCACGATAAGAGCTCAGCACAGTGCCCGGCACACACGATGCACTCGATCCACGACAGGTGTCGGTGTGATAGCTGCTCGTAGTTGATTATTAAATCTGGGATGCCTGGCGGAGTCAGCGGGAAGACTGCTGTACGTAGAGCCACTCTCTCTTCCAGGGTTGGGTGTCGCGGACCCGCCTACGGCGTGAGAGCCTTGAGCGAGGAGGCCTGCAAGGTCCTTCCAGCCAGCACACGGGGGGACACCTGCTTCGGGACCACAAGGAGGCTGGTGGGAAGGGGCCAGGCGGGGGCGCAGGGACTGAGGCCACAGGCCGGTGGCAGGACGCCGGAGCTGCCCGGGCTCCCCTTCCAGTGTCCCAAGGACGTCATGGGGCCCTCCTTTTATGACGAGGACACAGTCTCTGAGACCTGAGGCCACTTGCCCAAGGAGGCTTGCTCTGCTCCAGCGGGTGACCACGTGGCCCCTTCCTGCAGCCGCGGGCCCACACAGAACAATCGAGGACGAAGCTTCCTCTCTGGGACCGGAAGGCTGCCTCCCCCCATCTGCTGGGCCCTGGCGGAGGCGAGGGTGGCGTGGGTGGGAGAGGGAAGTCCTTGTTTCCAGGCTTTGGGGCGGGAGGAAGTGAGGGGGACTGCCCAGGCCAAAGAGAGCTCCCCACGGACCGGCCCCAGCCAAGCGATGGCTCCAACCCTCACCTTCCGAAAACAAAAGCTGGCTGCGCCCGGAGACGTGCGAGGAGGCACCCGACAGCCGTGGCAATCAGGGAAATAACAAATTAAATCCCGAGAGCTTCTGTTCTTTGCTGATCGGCTCCGGGTAGAAACGCAGCTGATTCGGTGTTGGGGTTGGGGGGAAATGGACAGCCTCACGGGCTGTTTGAGGGGGTGCATACAGTTCAGGCAGTGTCGAGAAGGTGGGTTTGGCTGGCTCTGTTACAATTTCAAACCTACGTGCCCTTCAGTGCTGTTCTACCTGTAGAGTTTGTCTCACAGGGACTTTGAGCACCTGGCCCGGGGCCTGGCATAGGGTAGGCGTACAAAAAACATCTGAACAACAACAAATTGCCTAATGTGTGAATGGAAGACCCAGGCCAGAAGGATGTATATATGAGGATGAAAACTGCAGCACTTGCAAAAAAAAAATTTTTTTTTAAATATAAGGGGACACCTGGGTGGCTCAGTCGGGTAAGCATCCGACTTTGGCTCAGGTCGTGATCTCACAGTTCGCGAGTTTGAGCCTCACACTGGGCTCTGGGCTGACAGCGTGGAGTCTGCTTGGGATCCTCTGTCTCCCTCTCCCTGCCCCTCCCCTCCTTGTGCCCTCGCTCGCTCGCTCTCACTCTGCCTCTCCAAAATAAAACGTTTTTTTAAAAGTTGTAAAGCATGTAGCGTAGGAACCCATTTTTGTTTAAAAGAAAACACTGTGAATGGGAACACGTACTGTGGGTCTATGCAGAGAAAGGTCTAGAAGGATGTTTACCAAAGCGTAATGTGGTGAGTAACCTCAGTGAGGTGGGGGCGGGCGTGGAAGACGTGGCTTTCCTTTCTCACTTCATATACTTCTCTATAGCGATTTTTTTTTTTTAAAGAAAAACACAGCTTTTACAACTAAAAATTAAGATTAGGCACCGTTGGTCCTTTCCAGGGGATATGGTGCTGGGGCCTGGATGAAGGGGGGGAGGTGGGCTGCAAAAGGAGTGGGGCTTGGTTTTGGGGGGAGCCCTGGGAGCAGGCGGTGGGGGGACACCCCCAGACCCTCCCTCGGAGAGCAGGTGCCTAGTGGGAAGGGGCTGGCCTGGCAGGCGGCCACACGGGGCAGAAATCAGGAAACTGGGCTCCCGGTTGCAAACTTTTGCAGAATTTGAACGTTTTGCAAATTGTACAAGACCATGAGATCTGTAAAACTGGGGACCGGGCGAGATAAGCCCTAAGTGCCAGTGGGACCAGTGTGGCCAGAAAAGCCTCGGTCCAAGCAGCCCTCTTGCCCTCAAGCCTCAACTCCTTGTCTGTAAATGAGTTTCTCAGAGCATCTAACGGGCATCAGTTGTGGGATGTGAAATAATATTGAAGTGAACTCAGTTAAGCCTAAGTACAACCGTAATTTAATGTTTATTTTATTTTTGAGAGAGAGAGAGACAGTGCGAGCAGGGGAGGGGCAGAGAGAGAGGGAGACACGAATCGCAAGCAGGCTCCAGGCTCTGAGCCGTCAGCACAGAGCCCGATGTGGGGCTCGAACTCACAAACCATGAGATCGTGACCTGAGCTGAGGTCGTCACTTAACCAACAGAGCCACCCAGGCGCCCCGATACAACTGTAATTTAAAGCAACGTATTTGAATGTATATTTGGGGGAAAAATGCATCTAGGATACTCAACGTGTTATTTCCGTGTGTTTCTTAGGAAAAACTAAATGCAATTTTTTAAAAAAATGATTGATTTTAAGGAAAACAATGACGTGAATAATAGTACAGGAAGTATATAGAATGTAGATGGGACCAAAGTGAACAGAGATGGGAAGTCTGGAAACTCTGCTCTGAGACCCCTGTCTGGGGTCCAGTCTGGCTCTGGGGTCCAGAACTCAAAACGCGGTCAGAGCCCCGGGAGAGGCTGGGGAACCCTGAGGGTGTGAGGGGCCGTCTGTTTTGGGGGGAGAGCCCTCCAGGCTCTTCCCGGGCGGCTGGGAGAGGTGTGCTCCTGTCGTCCAAGGTCAATGAAAGGGCCAGCCTCACCTTCCCTCCGAGGCACCGCGCTGGGCATCCCTGGTTTCCTTCACCTCCACCCAGAAGCTTTTGCCGCCGTGATGCTCCCCGGCCCCCAGGGGTGGCCCTCAGCATTGCTTCTACCCGCCTCGGTCTCCAGGGAAGGCCTTTCTAACCCCTTCAGACCCACACCCTCGGCCAGCTGTGATGCTCGAGCTCGTGTGTGTATGTGCGTGTGTGTGTGAGTGTTGGGCGAGGCCTGTGTTGGAGGCCTGTGGGTAAGGGCCTCTGTGTGTGTGTGCACATGCGTGTGTGTGTGTGTGCATGGTTGAGTGAGGGTCTTTTGAAACCGCTGGCTAAGAGCTCCCTCAGGTTGCGGGTCCTGGCCTGGCGGCTTTGTGGTTGTGTGACCTTGAGATAGGCCTGTACCGTCTCCAAGCCTCTTGTATAAAACGTGCCCCTCTGACGTGTCCCCAGGGTGGTTGAGGAGAAGCACTGGGGGAACGTACGTACATAGGGTGCCTGACACGTCCTCTGTGCTTAGGGAACATGACCATTGTCACCGGCGTCGCTGCAAGGACAGCGGGTGCCAGGGACAGCTACTCCAGGTGAGACGATGCATGAACGGGGTGGCTTTGGGCACTCTAAACTCCTTCAGGAGACCCCCTTTTGGGGCCCAGGCCCTGAAGGCGAGGCCGGGCAGGCCGCTCACAGTCACCGATCCAGGCCACCAACACTTATTTGCCTACATCCTGGAGGCCTGGCCCCTGCCCTCTAGAGATCATCACCAAGCGATCGTATGGTCATCGGATCACCCCTGTGCGTGCGCCAGGAAGCAGCAGGGCGAGGACTGAATGGCATCGGATATGGGGCCACCTGGGTTGGGTCAGCGTGGGCTTCTCTGGGGGGGCTCCGGAGCTGAGCCATGAGGAGCAGTGACCCGCACAGGAGGAGGAGGGACACTGGTCCTGGCAGAAGGCCTCGAGACAGGGGGGGACAGGAGGGGCACGGCCCATTAGAGGAACTGAGAGCGGCTGGTGGGTCTGGAGCCTGGGGAGGGTGTGCGTGCGTGCGTGTGTGTGCACGAGGGGTCCTGGGCTTCAGATGCGTTGGCTTTGAGGGACAGTGCAGACAGATTTGTGTTTTGACAAGATCACCCCCGCTTCTGGGAGAATATTGTAGGAGGCAGGAGTAGAGGCCGGGAGACCCGGGAGAAGGGAGGGGTCCTGGCCAGGGTGAAGACAAAGGAGAAGGGGAGTGTGCAGAGGTGAGAGAGAGAGTCCAGGATGGTGCCAGGTGCCCGGAGGGTGCAGCGTCCTCTGCCCGGAGGGTGCAGGTGCTCTGCACACACTGACGGCAGGTGCTCTGCACACACTGACGGCGGGTGCTCTGCAAACACCGATGGCGGGTGCTCTGCACACACCGGTGGCGGGTGCTCTGCACACACCGACGGCAGGTGCTCTGCACACACGGATGGCAGGTGCTCGGCAAACACCGATGGCGGGTGCTCTGCAAACACCGATGGCGGGTGCTCTGCAAACATTTGGTGAGTGGATGGTGGATGGGGGTTGCCACAGGAACAGGGCATGTGAGGGAGAGTGAGGAGTCTGATTCCGACGTGTGTGCGCACAGTCCTGGGAGCCTTGCTCACACCTTTAAGTGGCCTCTGTGCACCACAGCCCGCCTGTGGGACCTCTGCCGTGCAACAAGGAAAAGGTTCGGTGTGTGCAGGGCTGGGGTCCCACCTCGCCCCTCTCTGCCATGGAGCAAAGAACCGAGGGTCTGCTTTGAAGTTCAAGGTCGTCCCAGAACAAACAGGGAATCTTGGAGGAGGCAGTGACTGCATGCAGTTCATTCCTTTCCAAGCATGTATAATCCCCAAACTGCGGAGGTCACAAAGGCTTCAGATCAGTCAGGGCTGGCACACCTCTAAATGCCCCCCAACATGGTTTCTGGAAGCTTCTACGTATTGCCATTTATATGTTTATATCAATACATCTAATCATCACAAAAACCCTGCAAGGTGGGTAGGACTATCCTCAGTTAACTGATGAGAAAACGGAGGCTCAGAGACTTGTAACTTAATCAGAGCTAGTAGCTGGACTGAGGCTGGATCCGGGCTGGTGTGTGTCCCCCAGAAGTTGTTCCCTTAACTGCATTCACGCCCACCTCCTCGACTAGGCGGGGGCGGCGGGGGGTGGCTGGGGCCGTGGGGAACAGAGGCAGCCCATGCGGGGCTGTGATGATTGGAAGACAAAGGCCCCAGAACCTGATTCTGAGTAATATCCCACATGAGACACGACTGTCTGCTGGCTCATAAGGACCGTCACCCGCCTGTGACTGGGCCAAGGCTCGGGCATTTGGAGGCTGGGGAGGAAAGGAAACCTGAGGCTGGGGGAGAGGGGGGCCGCTCTGGTGCTGAGCCCCACTCCCTCAAAACAAGCCAGCTCTTAGGAAGTGAAAGACAGCCACTGAAGAGTAAAGTTCCTTTTGCAAGTTTACTTTCTGCCTTAAAAAAAAAGAAAACCTTTTGCAAGTGAGTACGGCCACCGTGAGAGCACAGAGTGGGTGCTTTCTAGGCGCCTGGACCCAGGTGGGGCAAAGGCACAGGCTTCTAAGAAATCCAGGACGGGGACCCTAAACTCCTTTTCCGGCCCGTGATACCCACCTGCGAGGAGAGCCGGGTCAGCAGGCTCACGACCTGCTGTGTGGGTGGCCTGCCCGGCCTCGCCTGCCCGTGACTGCTGTGGCCTGTTGGCTTTCGGGGACCGGTGGGGACTTCAGAAATGGGAGGTCGTTTGAGCTGCTGCCCCAGTTCCCTGGGAGTTTGATGAGCTCAGAGCCCCGGGCAGGAGATGGCCTGGTAGGCAGGTGTTACCCTAATTTGTGACTTTTTCAATGAAATGAAAACAGAAATGAAGTAAACAGGAGAATTAGCAAAATCACATGCCTCTCCATCCCTCCCAGGGTGGCCCCAGGTTTGCTAATCGCTGACGTGAAGCGATGCATTTTGGTAGAGGGGTGCGTCTTTAAGTCCATCCACGTCGTTGTGCATCTGTTTCCAGAACGTTCCCATTTCCTCCACCTGGAACTCTACACCCACGAAACATTGACTCTCCGCCCCCACTCCCCTGGTATCCACTGTTCTACTTTGTTTCTATGAATTTGATGACCCGAGGGAGATCTCCTATACGTGGAATCATACAGTATTTATCCTGTTGTGTCTGACTTATCTTACCCAGCATGATGTCTTCAAGGTTCATCCACGCTGTGGGATATTGCAAAGTTTCCTTCTTTTTCGAGGCTGAAGAATATTCCATTGTGTGGACAGACCCCATTTTGTTTATCCACGCTCCCGTTGATGGACACTGGGGTTTCTCCCACCTTTTGGCCGCTGCGAATCATGCGGCTGTGACCCAGAATGCGTCGCAGGGAGCAGCGTATTCTGGAGAGGACCGCTGGCTTCCTCGGTTGTGCCGAAGTCCGGGTGCAGCACGTCCTGACCTTTGGGATCACAGGGGCTCGGGTGGGAGTGGCCGTGGATGAAGTCTGGCCGCCCGGGTCCCAGGCCCCCACTGCTTGGGGAAGAAAAATCCAGCCCCTGGCTTCACTTTCTTTATCTGCCGGGCGCACGATGGACATGAGTGTTGATGAGTGTTGATGAGTGTTGATGCCCCAGACGCTGCTGTGCTCCCAGCCCCCCGGGAGCACGTGTCCCCAGAGTAACTTAGGACAGGTTGGTGTCCCCTTCCGCCTGAGAGCTACTGCCACAGTAACAGTTGCCACGACCGAGTTGAGATGGTGCAGGAGGACAGGATGTGGCTTTGATGGGGGCTGTGTCTGGGGGAGCCCAGACGTGACGGTGGCTGTCTGTGTGTCATCTGGTGCCGCCCTGGCCCCGCGAGGTAAGCCTCAGGGATGCAGCCTTGTGGGTGGCCGACTGAGTACACTGGTCTTCCTGTCCTCAGGTCCAGCTGGGAGCTCCCGGACCTCCAGGAGGGCAAGATCGAGGCCATCAGTGACTCAGACGGGGTGAACTACCCCTGGTACGGCAACACCACGGAGACGTGCACCATCGTGGGCCCCACCAAGAGAGACTCCAAGTTCGTCATCAGCATGAACGACAACTTCTACCCCAGCGTCACATGGGCCGTGCCCGTCAGCGAGAGCAACGTGGCCAAGCTGACCAACATCTACCGGGACCAGAGCTTCACCACGTGGCTGGTGGCCACCAACACCTCGACCAATGACACGATCATTTTGCAGACGCTGCACTGGCGTATGCAGCTCAGCATCGAGGTGAACCCCAACCGGCCCCTCGGCCAGCGCGCCAGGCTGCGGGAGCCCATCGCCCAGGACCAGCCCAAGATCCTGAGCAAGAACGAGCCGATACCGCCCAGCGCCCTGGTCAAGCCCAACGCCAACGACGCTCAGGTCCTCATGTGGCGGCCCAAGCACGGGCAGCCGCTCGTGGTGATCCCGCCCAAGCACCGGTAACGGCCAGGGCGCCCTGCTAGGCTAGGCTCGAATTATAACGCTGCCCCTACCCACACCCGCACGGACTCTTCGGTCATTCAGCAAAATACAACCACTCTACCTTCTCGAGCGGGCGGATCTCACTGTGCAAAGGCCCCGGGATGGCCTCCCCCAGCCCTCTTGGCACCTGCTTCCTTTCGGGGAGGGGGAGGCCCGGCCGGGACACCTGACCCCACGCGCCCCTTCACCTTGGGTCTCCTCTCCTGGCAGTTCAGTCATTCACTTGCAAGCCTCCCCGAATCAACTGCTTTTTCAGTTTTTCTTCTTCTTCTTCTTCTTCTTCGTTTTTTTGGTTTTTGGTTTTTGTTTTTTCAACACCTCTTTACGAGGTTCAGGGGCGGGAGGAGGCGGAGCTGGTCATGACCCTGAACGGCACGGCTGCTGATCTGTGAGTGGCGGCTCCCCCCACCCCCGTGGCAGCTCCCTCGTCCCCCCCCCCCCCCGTCACGCGGCCTTACGTAGACTCGCTTTGCCAAACTTCTTCTGCCTTAAGCTGAATTTAAAGGAAAAAGCCCCAAACCGACAAAGAAATAGGATCTCTTTTCTACCGGACTGTTCACCTTCTGCTAGAGGTGAGGGAGGGGGCAGGGCCAGGGCAGAGAGAGAGAGGGTGCCTGGCCCCTCCTCCCGGGTGGCTTGGGAGGGGGGGGGCAGGGGGACAGATTTAGACCTAAAACCAGCTGCTCATTCTTTCGTTTCAGCAGAAACGAAACCAGACAGACCACCTAAAGACCCCCCCCCACCTTCTCTCGGGCTCAGGTGGAAACCCCCATTCCCCCCCCACCCCCCCCATACCTGTGCAGAAGGGATCTGGGCTTCCTTCCTCTCTCTTCTTGGCAGCCTTAACTTGCCTGGGGTGGATCTGGGAGGAGAGAAGGAGGGTTGAGCCCAGGGGATTTTCGCCATCCCTGTCCTCAGCACCCAGCCACAGATGGGTCCGCCTTTCCCTTTTCCGTCCACACTGGCCCCAAACGCCTGGAGGGCCGGCCACCTTGAGCCAGATTTAGTTCCAAGGTAAGAAAGGCGGGTGACTTCCCTCCTGGCTCCTTCTCAGGGGATGCCCCTCCCGGGGGCTCTGGGGGAAGCTGCAAACAGGCTCTGGGCGCCAGTGTCAGAGGTTGGGGAGACGCTGTCCGGCGGGGGGCAGTGGGGGGGGGGTGGTCCTGGATCTGGGGAGGCCGGGAAGGCTGTCGGCAGACACCCCTCTGCTGGTGATTCTCAAGGAAGCAAAGCGGGGCCTCGGGCTGGCGGGGGTCACGTGGGGCCATGGTTGACAGGCATCGGGGCCACTCTGGAGGCTGGTAGGGACAGCATGGCCAGTCTGGAGGGCCACCTTCCCTCGGGTCCAGGGCCCTCCAGAGCCCTAGGATGGTCCTGAGCGACGCCGAGCCTTCTGCCTTGAAGGCTGCTTGCGGGACCTACGAGGGACACCCCACGGAAGCCCCCCTTCCTCCAGCTTGCCAAACCCCACAGCCACTTCACCCGGCCCTGGGTTTCCAACTAATAATAATACTCAAGCACAGAAAACCGACAGAAAAGAAAAAGCGTTCATTTCTGCAGCCGATGAGCCACTTGGACGAGCCCCAGTGACAGCGTGGGAGGATGTGGGTCACCTTGCTCTGCTCCTTTATCCACGTGGTAGTATACTTATTCAAGGGGTGCTTCACGTCCAAACTCTCTCTCCAGCCCCGCTCCCGACATCAGGCCCACAGCTGTCCTGGAACGACGGGACTGTGGTTGCCTGCGCGATGCCCGGGAACCCCTTTGTCAGGCCTAGGACCTTCCCCCTGTGCCCCTTGGTGTGTAGGTACCCCGTCGCCCAGGGAGGCCATAGCCTCGAGTGAGAGGGACGATGGGTCCCAGCTCTACCTCTGGGGAAGGGCCAGGCCGGGAGCGGGTGGGCGGGGGGCCAGGGTGACGGCGTCCTGATGCCGTGGACAGGACCTGGCCTCCTAACGGAGCGGCCCTTCTCTGCACTCAGGTCTTTCTTGCACTAAAAAAAGGAGGAAGGGCCCTGGGCGAGGGGTCAGGAAGCCGGAGTTCTGGTTCTGGGCTGGGTCACCACGAAGGGGATCTTACTGTGCTAGGGGGTGGCCCTGAGCTGCAGGGGGCAGTGTCCCGCAAATACGCGCTTGCTGAGCGTGAGCGAGCCCTCCTGCCAGGAGCCGGCGCTGTGCCCACCAGAAGGGGGCACGCCTGCTGTGGCTGCCCGCCCCCCCACCCCCCCCTGCATGCCTGGGCCCCAGCTCACCTTGCTTCCTGACTCACCCTGCCCCTCCTGTACCCCTTTCTCTCTGTCCCTCCCGGCCTTTCTGAACACGGGGCTGGAAAGACCCTGGAGAAACGGCAGGTCTGGCCAAGGACACTGGGCTTAGCTTGGGTCTGGTCCCTGGGCCTCCTCCCTGTCAGGAGCACAGACCCCAGGCTTCTCACCTGGGTCCCCAATCCCTCCGGTGTCCCCGTTTCCTGGCGTGGACACGCTCCTCCAGCAATAAGGACCATCCGTGGTCGTGGAGAGTACTGTGAAAACAAACCAATGCACTTACCAGGAGGCACAAGACTCTTGAAGAACCTGTAACATTAACCTTTTTGAAAAACAACGAATATTCACAAAGAGAAATAAAATGTAATTTTAAAGTAGGCCTGGCTAGGGTCTGGATGTTTCTAAAGTGCTGGTTCATTTTGGGGTCCATGGACCTGTATTGTGGCCACGGGAGTGAGCGTATTTGGAGGTGGGTCACCTTATTGACGCGTCCTCCGCTGTCTGCAGCCCTGGGGCCTCAGGTCCCTGCCCAAAGTGCCCCTGGCTGTGCCCCGTGGTGAGGAGGGACCGCAGGCTTGAGGTGGAGGCAGGACTTGAGGGCGGCTTGGCTTTCTGGAAAACAGAAGAAACCCGTGTGACAAGGGGAGTTAGTGTTCAGATGGGGCCCTTACCCCCTGGACCTTGCAAACCTGTCTTCGCATGGAGAAGCAGGCATCAGGACAGTGTCAGTCTAGAACGTGGCCCTGTGCCCTGCCCCCAGCTGGCAGGTGACGGAAGGGGGTTGCGTGGGGCCCAAGCCTGCAGAGTAAAAACTTTCTTTTACTGAGAACTTTCTTATGAAAGGAGGAGAGGTGGGTGAGCCCAGAGGTCCTGGAGTGGGTGTGGGCTCTGAGGGCGGGCCATGGATTCCAGGCAATTTGCACCAGTTTGGGTCAGACAGCAAGCCTCTCCGAGCCCCATTTACCTTGTATGGAAAGTGGCGATTCTTTGGGCAGCTGACGTGGTGAAAACACGGGTCCTACTCAGTTTCCCAGGTGTTAACTTACTGAACCCTCACAAAACCAGGTGCTATTGGGATCCCCATTTTACAGATGAGGAAACTGAGGGACAGAGGAGTCGACAAGCTGCCCAAGGCCACGCCTCCGGAAGAGGCAGAGGTGGAGTTTGAACCCTGGCCCTGGAGCCCAAACCCTTACCGCTGCATGTGTACGCTCAATCTTGGCTTGTTGCTGCGAAGCATACATTTGGTGCTCAATAAGTATCAATGACTATTAAGAAAGCCCCGTGCCTTTGGCTCACTCCATCCTGGGCTTCCCCGGGCAGGAAATGCCTCTCCCCTCCCACAGGAAGGTTCTGTGCAGCCCTCAGTTCCCTGATGCCCACAGTGAGTCGGGCCCGGGGCTACAGGCTCACCCCTCAGGGTTGGCGGCAGCCTTTCAGGACTGCCCCGGAGGGCAAGGGCCCCCCCCCCCCCCCCATTCGCTCTGGGCATCGGGGACTCGGTTTCTTCTCTGGGTTTTCCACACGGCATCCACCCAACAGCATTCTGCATCCTGTCTCCTGGGTCTGAGACACCAAAGCAGGAAATTGCATAACAGGCCCCTCTGGCCGCCCTCCACCCAGATGGCTTATGGGTGGTTCAGTTCACTGCCGAGGTTTGGCTTTCGGTTGTGGAGTCGGCTCCTGAGCTCTGCCTCTGGGAGTGCCTGGTGTGTGTGTGTGTGTGTGTGTGTGTACATGTTCATGCGTGAACACAGAACAGGGGTGCAGGCTTAGCCAGCAGCGGAAGAAAGCCGAGCTGGATCACATCAGGATAAAGCCAGAGATGCGCAGGTTTGAACCTTCAGGCCGGCACACAGCTGAGGGTGCTCTGAGGGCACCCCCACACTGGGGGTAGCCTTCGGGGGGCAGGGGGAGTGTGTCCGGAGGCTGGCCATGAGTATAGCGGATTCCAAGTGGCATTTAGTCACCCAGTGGAAGCCCTCCCGCCTCTCCGGCTGATAGCAGGTTAAATTTAGAAGTCCCAGACTGGGATGAGACGCAGACACCAGACTCGAGCCAGCTGTCGCAAGGTCCCCTCCAGGAGCGGGGCCTGGGCGAGCCGGCTGTCTGGGCTGGGCCAGGCCCACCTGCCCCGGGATGCCTGGGAGAAGCAGGCACACCAGGGCCCCAAGCGCAGCCTGCCTGTCACCTCTGGCCCCTTCTGGGGAGAGCCCAGGCTCTGGACTCTGGTTCACTGTCAGGGCTTCAGTCCCTAGAGGAAACACCACCTGCTGTGGTCCAAGAGGAAGACAGCTTAATGGGAACTGCAAGGGCGAGGGCGGCCGGAGCCGTCAGGCCCCTGGACGTTTCGATCGGCTCACATGTGCCTTCTCACCTCTGGCTCGACTTGCCTCTCGGCCATCGTCTGTCCCGCCGGGCTGGCCCCACAGACATTGTTTCCCACCTGGCCGGGGCCCGGGGCCGGCCATCGCATTAAGGCAAATACCGAAGCACTGTGCACACACACTATCCAAAAGGGCCCACGCAAGTCCTCTGCGTGCGGCTAAGTCCTGCAAAGACGCACATCCAGAGCGAGCGCTTCGGGGCTGGAGGGCCCTAGAGGTGCCTGTCACCGCTGAGCCCACGGAATACAGAAGGGAAACTTTGACAGAGGAGGAAACTGGCCCTCAGAAAGGGCTGCGGGACTTGCTGGAGGTCACTCAGCTGGGAAGCTGCAGAACGGGGCGGGTTTCAATCAGCCGTGTTTCGCCCTCGCTCCGTCTCTTCTCTCCCGGCCACAGCACTCCAGTTCGACCAGACCGCCCATAGCCGTTTTTCTGCCAACCTCAGCGCCGGAGGCCCCCCGCGTGGTGCCGAACACCAGCCAGCAGCGGCCCCGCGGACACTGGAAGATGAAAATCATTAAGTGCAAAGAGAACACATCTGAGCGAATGAGCTCCGTCTCTGCGCTCGTGTCCGGGGAGGCTAACCCGCACGACCGACGTGGGGCCAGGCGGACTGGAAGGCAGAGACGGGATCCGTTCCTCCGCCGGCCCGAGCGCAACTTAGGTCTGAGTGCCGCTGCCCCGCTTCATATTTTATGGTCCCTTTTTAATCAGACAGATGACGGGAGGCGGTATTTGCAGCGCGCGAGTCGCAGTCAGAAGCCCCACGCTATCCTTGGCTATAAGTGGCTGCCACTTGTCTCGCTAAGTGAGGTCGGCCGGTTGCCTGACCTCGCATGCCTGGGTTTCCTGATTGGCAAGCCGGGACACGCACACCTACTCGCCCTCCCAGCGAAGCACAGCAGCTGTGCCCAGTGTTAACCCTGCACGCGGGGCCGCCTCTGACATCAGGGACCAGAGACTTCCTTTCTTCAACATGGCTAACGTCACCGGCAACATCCAACATCCCAACGTTACTGGGTTTATTCGGGATTCTCGGCATCCTCAACAAACACATACAGAGTGCCAGCCAGTCAGGCAAGTGGATTTCAGTGTTGTTTCCTCAGCTACATTGAGCTAGAGTTCACACACCACGTTGTTTGTTTTAATGTTTATTTAGTTTTGAGAGAGAGAGAGAGAGTGTGAGTGGGGGAGGGACAGAGAGAGAGGGAGACACAGGATCGGAAGCAGGCTCCAGGTCCCGAGCCGTCAGCACAGAGCCCGACGCGGGGCTCGAACCCACGATCCACGAGATCGTGACCTGAGCCGAAGCCGGACGCTGGACCGATGGAGCCCCCCAGGTGCCCCAAGACCGAGTTCACGTATCAAACAGCTCGCCCATTTAGAGTGTATAGTTCATTGGCGTTTATTCACAGAGTTGTGCAGCCAGGACCCCAACATTGGAATGTTTTCATCCCCTCAAAAGGAAACCCCATCCCTGTTAGGTAGCACTGCCCCCACACCCCAGCCCGAAGCGCTCGCCGATCCCTGTCCTGTCCCCGTGGGTGTCCCTACTCTGGCCATTCCGGCGTGAATGGAAATAGACCCCGCGGGCTTGCCCGTGCCTGGCTCCCTTCCCTCGGCACGTTTTCGGGGTCCCCGTGTTGCAGTGTGCATCGGCACCCCCTTTTTGCCAGATATGCTTGAGATCATCTCCTGCGTGTGAGGCCCTTTGCTAAGCGTTGGGGAAGCAGCAGCTTGGTGGCTGCTGTCCCAGGGAGACAGCTCGCTGTGCCGCTGCTGCAGGGGGCCCGACCTGCCGTGGAGGATGTGGGCTTCTCGGTCACATGAGAGAAGTGGGGAGGAAGGGCGTTGTAGCCACAGGAAGCAGAGCCACCAGGGAGGGGCCCATCGCTCTCTGCGGGCTCTTAGCGCCCCCGTGGGAGAGGGCGCCTACCGACACCCCTCCACCCAGTTAACTGTGTGGTCGTAGCTCTTTAAAGGCACTGTCACTTGTGGACGAAGGAGAAGGTTCCGGGAAGGAGGGGAAGAGCCCACATCCCTGCATGTCAGGAGGGAGTTCTCCAGGCTTCTGGGACCGCGTGGCCTCTCACTTCTGATATACACCTGCCAAAAGGGAGGCGGGAGGGGACGCAGTGAGCTCACCTGGGTTTGCAGGCCCGCGCCGCCCCTCCCTGGCTGTGTGACCTTGAGCAGGTAACCTTCGCTCTCAGGTCTCGGTTTCTTCAGTGGGCACAAGAGGGGTTCCTCTCCTCACAGGACTGTGGTGGGCGTCCAAAGGTTAACGGACACGAAGGAAGAGGAACGACAGTATTGAGTACACATCAGGTGCTCAGGAAACTTGACCCACTGATACTGGTTGGCCCCCGGGCCTGTTTCCTCGTCCGCAAGACGGAACTATAGTGCTTTCTTCGTAGGGAAGGACTCAGTGGGGTCAGCAAGCAAAGCCCTTAGCGCAGGGTCTCACACGTCAGTCAGGCGCCCCACGGGGGGGTAGTTGTCGTTGACCTTGCGACCAGATGTTAAAATGGTGTTCTTGTCTGCCCCCGTCTCAGCCCACGTAGAAGGTAGGGAACAACACAAGTGGAACGGCCCCACCCTCGGCCCCCCTCACAGGCCACCCACGCTGGACGTGCCCAGGGACCGAGGCGCACCGTGGCCCGCCTGGGTCCGCGCCCTGCGCAGGGGTGTGAGCGAAGCGCAGTGGACGGGGCAGGAGAAAGGAAGGCCGCCCTGCGGAGGGCTCTCCGTGCATCCTGTCTTCCTCGGGATGGCCGCTTCACTCCAGCCCCTCACCAAGATGGCTGTCTCTGCCAGCCCGTCTCTGCGTGGGCTTGGCCTCTGCCCGCTGGGTGCTTAAGGCTCAGTTAACGTTCACCACCAACGCTCCTATTGGAGACCATCCCCAAGGCTTAGTTGCATGGTCCTGCACCATGCAACTCAAGGCTGGCTCCACCGCCTGCCATCTTGATTTCACTGGTTTCTTCTGAGCGTCGTCAGCGCCCTTGGCCGAAAACGTAGATGGGCTATTATTTATTATTGTGATAACATACTCCTAAGATTTCCCATTGTAACCACTTTTGAGTGGACGGTTCTGTGCCATTACGTACACGTTGTCGTGTAAACATCACAACTGTCCGTCTCTGGAACTTTGTCACCTTGCACAGCGAAAACTCTCTACAACAGCTCCCCTCTCCCCAGCACCCCCGGCAAACAGCTCTCTACTTTCCGCCTCTGGATGGGACGTATCTAGGGACCTCATATCAGTGGGATCGTAATTTGTCTTGTGACTTACTTCACTCAGCATCGTGTCCTCAAGGTTCATCCATAGTGTAGCGTGCATCAGAATTTCCTTCCTTTTTAAGGCTGGTCCTTACTTTCCAGGCTTTTCGGTATGAGGCGTGGGTCTCGACTACCCAGAGGCATCCTGGGATTACAGCCTAGTCCCCGCTGCTCGAAGTGAGTCATCAATACACCAGTAAATTACAGAGCTGTACAAGGAAGTCCATGTGTGGTTCATTTTTGGAAGATTTCCCTCCCCATCGGTTAAAATAATAAAATTCCAAGTGCTTCAAGAGATAAATTTTTCTCATCTGGAAAATTCCCTTAACTGGAAAATGCTATTTTCCATGAAATGAGGTTATTTCTAGGCATGAATAAGGAGGTAAGAGTAGGAGGAAGCATTTTGGGACGTGCTGTGGCCAAGGTGGACTCCAGGGTGAGCTTTGAGAAGGTCCTTTACTGTATCCTCAGGAGCAGGTGTTTATAGGTGTAAATTTGGACTCCCCCAGTCCTCTTAATCTGGGCACGGCTCATCCCAAGAGGTGGTGGGGACAGGAGGGGGAGCCCCAGAGGCTGCGGCCAGGGTGCCCCACTTGACCACCGGCCGGTGTCCTCATCACGAATTACTGGCAGAGGAGGCATCTGCCCTGACGTTCAGTGATCATGCGGTCTGCCTGCAGACCTGTCAGCAACGGAAAACGAGCTCTCTTTGGGACTTCTGGAACCTCTCTGATCCGTGAGGAATTCAGCACTGTGGGGCCTCAGAGAATAAGCCTCGCGGTTGGCAAGGCGTGAGCACCAGGCACCGGCCTTTCACTGCAGAGCCGTGGATTGGGTGGTTAATGTGGCACTTATCAGGATGTTGTTACGTGGGAGGCAAAGGGACTTCCCTGCAAACGGCCGCTTCCTGTAAAGGTTGCTGAGGGGGGGCTGGCACGAGCTCTGCAGCTGTCCCCTTGACAGGCAGCACCACACCACAGTGATGTGCCACACGGATATGCTCCGTCCCCCTTTGACGGATGAGACTCCAACTCCCTGCTCCCAACAGGAAGCTGATGATCTTATAGAAACCATGGGTGTGAGAAACAGCAGTGGGGTTGGCCGTAACTGGTCGTGTGATGGCCACAAAACCCAGAAAGGTCTGAATCCTGCCCACGATCCGTCTTCCTCTCCTGGGAGGTCTGAGGGAGGCGGACGCCCTAGGAAGAAGCCCCACTTCCCTTTGGTTTTGAAATCCAGCCTGAGAATCCGGAAAGCTAGGTCCTGCAGAGCAGCTCTTCCTTCCCATGGCCAAGCCCCTGCTACGTGGCACATCATTCTGGCTGCTTGGAGGGCAGGTAGGAGGAACCAGACAGGGCTATCCGTTCTACCACTCGTATTCAGCCTTGGGCACAGAGCAACGAAGCAAGAAAAAAAAGCAAACGCATAAAGAGTGGCGCCTGAGTGGCTTCGTTGGTTGAGCTTCCGACCCTTGATGTTGGCTCAGGTCTTGATCTCAGGGTCATGAGTCCAAGCCCTGCATTGGGCTCCACGCTGGGCACGGAACCTACTTAAAAAAAGTGCCTTAAGGGGAGCCTGGGTGGCTCAGTCCGTTAAGTGTCTGACTGTTGATCTCAGCTCAGGTCATGATCTCACCGTTTGTGAGATCAACCCCTGTAGGGGGCTCTGCGTTGACAGTGCAGAGCCTGCTTGGGATTCTCTCTCTCTCTCTCTCTCTCTCTCTCCCTCTCTCTGCCCCTCCTCTGCTCACGCTCTCTCTCAAAAGAAATAAACAAACTAAAAAAAAAAAATGTTAAGGAAAAAAAATTTGCAGTGAAATGATAAATTATGTGTGCAGAAAATCCAAAACAACAACAACAACAACAACAACAACACACACACACACACACACACACACAGAATTAAGCAAATTTAGCATAGTAAGAGGGCATGTGGTCAACGAATATGAATGGGTTACATTTCTATCTACCACCTATTGTTCCGGTATCATTTGTTGAAGACGACTCTTTCCCCACTGACCTGCCTCTTCACCTTTGTCAAAAAATCAATCGTATTATGTGTGGATCTATCTCCGGACTTTCTATTCTGCATAACTGATCTCGACACAGAATCTGAAGCAGGCTCCAGGCTCTGAGCCGTCAGCACAGAGCCTGACGTGGGCTCAAACTCACGAACCACGAGATCATGATCGGAACCGAAGGTGGACGCTTAACCGGCTGAGCCACCCAAGCGCCCCCAACAGTAGGTTCTTCCCTACTTCCCAGATGCTCCTTACCAGGCCAAAGAAGTTCCCTTTCACTTCTATTTTGCTGAGAGTTTGTCGGGAACAAACACTGCATTTTATTGAATGCTTTTTCCGTATCTATTGAGATGATCACATGTGTTTTCTTTTTTACTCTGTTAATGTGCTAAATTGTACTGAGTGATTTTCAAATGTTAAACCAACCTTGAGTTGCCAGAAAAGTCCCACTTGGTCATTATGCATTTCCTTTTTATACATTGTTGGATTGGATGGCTAACCTTCTGTTAAGAATTCTTAGTATCTTGATGAGTGATTTGTTTGTAGTTTTATTATATATCTTTGTTGCGTTTTGCTATCAGAGGAATGCTAATCTCATAAAATGAACTGGGAAGTATTCCCTTCTCTTTAATTTTCTGGAAGAGTTGTATTTAATTGATATTGCTTCTTCCTTAAATACTTGGCAGAACTCACTGGGGAAGCCATTTGGATCTGGAATTTATTTTATGGGAAAAATTTGATGATAAATTCAATTTTTTTATAGCTATTGGGCTATTTAAATTATCTATTTCTTCTTGAGTGAACTTCGATGATTGTGTTTTTCAAGAAATTTGTCTGCTTCATCTTAGGTGAACTTACTGGTATAAAGATATTCATAATATTCCTGATTATCCTTTTTAATATCTAAGAAGTTGTAGTGATGTTACCTTTCTCATTTCTGACACTGTATTTTTTGTCTTTTTTCCCTCATCAGTCTGGCTAGAGATTTATCAATGTAATTGATTTTCTTAAAGAACTAGTTTCATGATTTTTCTTATTTTGTATCCTATTTTATTCATTTCAGCTCTGTTTATTATTTCCTTTCTTCTGCCTATCTTGGGTTTCATTTACTTTTATCTAGTTTCTCATTAGATAGCTTTCTTCTTTTTAAAATATAGGCATTTAGTGCTATGAAGTTCCCTCTAAGTACTGCCTTAGCACCACAAATTGTGATTGGTTTTGTTTTAATAAATATACTTAAGTTAAAATTATTTTCTAATTTATTTTAAAATTTCTTCTTTGAGTCACAAGTAATTTAGAAATGTGTTATTTAGCTTCTAAATATTTGGGGATTTTCCAGATATCGTTCTCTTAATGTCTTCTAATTTAATTCCACTGAGGTCAGAGAATATATTTTATATGGCTGGATTCCTTTCAAATTTCTTGAGACTTGTTTTATGATTCAGGATATGGTCTATCTTGGTATCTGTGTACACTTGAAAAGAAAATATATTCTACTGGGGTGCCTGGGCAGCTTAGTCAGTTAAGTGTCTGACTCTTGATCTCAACTCAGGCCTTGATCTCAGTCAGGGTCATGGGTTCAAGCCCCACCCAGGGTAGAGCCAAAGAAAGAAAGAAGAAAGAAAGAAAAGAAAGAAAAGAAAGAAAAGAAAGAAAGAAAGAAAGAAAGAAAGAAAGAAAGAAAGAAAGGAAGGAAGGAAGGAAGGAAGAAAGGAAGAAAGAAAGAAAGAAAGAAAGAAAGAAAGAAAGAAAGAAAGAAAGAAAGAAAGAAAAGAAAGAGAGAGAGAGAGAGAGAGAGAGAGAGAGAGAGAAAGAAAGAAAGAAAGAAAGAAAGAAAGAAAGAAAGAAAGAAAGAAAGAAAGAAAGAAAGAAAGAAAGAAAGAAAGAAAGAAGAAAAGAAAGACAGGAAGGAAGAAAATATATTCTGATACTGGGTAGTGTTGTGTTGTATAAATGATGATTATGTTGAAGTTGGTTGGAAGTGTTGTTCATGTCTTCTATAGCCTTATTGATTTTCTGTTTACTTCTATCAGTTATTGACCAGGTTATTGAAACCTCTGACTGTAACTGTGGATTTATTGGTTTCTTCTTGCAGTTCTAATGGTTTCTCTTCCTGTACTTGAAATCTCTGTTGTTAGGTGCAGAAACATTCAGGATGCATGATAGATTATGAAACGACTGTGTATTCCCTGATAATATTCTTTGCTCTGAAATCTACTTTATTTGATATAGAGTCACTCCAGCTTTTCAGAAAAATTTATGTTGGCATGTTATCTTCTTCCATTCTTTTTTTTTTTTTAATTTTTTTTTCAACGTTTTTTATTTATTTTTGGGACAGAGAGAGACATAGCATGAATGGGGGAGGGCCAGAGAGAGAGGGAGACACAGAATTGGAAACAGGCTCCAGGCTCCGAGCCATCAGCCCAGAGCCTGACGCGGGGCTCGAACTCACGGACCGCGAGATCGTGACCTGGCTGAAGTCGGACGCTTAACCGCGACTGCGCCACCCAGGCGCCCCATTTCTTCCATTCTTTTTAACCTACTTGTGTCTTATAGTTAAAGTTTCTTATGGACAGCATATAGTTGGGTCTTGTTTTTTAATCCAACTTGACAATCTTGGCATTTTGATTGAGAAATTAGACTATTTACGTTTGTTGTACTTACTGATATGGCCGGGTTTAAATCAACTAACTGTCTGTTTATTTTCTATTTGTCTTATCTGTTCTTTGCTCCTCTTTCCCCCTTTTTCTGCCTTCTTCTGGATCAGGTTTTATGATTTCATTATATCCCCTTTGTTGGCTTATCAGCTGTACCTTTTTGTTGTACTATTGTGGTGGTTGGTTTGAGGTTCACCCACACACATTAACCTGTCATAGCCTGTCTTCAGTTGGTGTTCTACCATTTGGGGGTAGTAGATAAACCCTACAGCAGTATGCTTTCATTTCTTCTCTCCCTACCTTTTTGTTATTGTTATCAGACATTTTTCTCTACATATGTCACAAAACCCATAATGCATGGCTTTTAATCTTTGCTTTAGTTATCTTCCAAAGAGACTTGAAAAATACCTTCCAAAATCTTTATACTTACTCATGCAGTTACCATTTCTGATGTCTTTCCTATTTCTTCTCCTAACTCTCCTCTCTCTTTCAGGGACTCTCATTTCACATATTATTGAGCTGCTTAAAGTTGTCCCACTTTTAGTGATGTTCTATTCCAACTTTTTCAGTCTTCTCTCTTTGTGCGGTTCATTTTGGGTCATTACTATCGCTCAATCTTCGATTTCATCAAAACTTTCCTCTGCAATGCCTAACAGCCTCTTAGTGCCATCCAGGACATTCTCATCTCAGACATTACAGTTTTCATCTCTAGTTTGATTTGGGTCTTTTCCATGCCACTATGTAACATGTTCAGTCTTTCCTCTAGCCTCTTAGACGCACAGAATACAGTTTTAATAATGGCTTCAAAGTTCTCGATGACGGACTTTATCATCTGTGTCACTTCTGGATCAATTTCAGTTATTTGATTTTTCTCATTGTTGGCCATATTCCTCTGCTTTCTGTGTACTCGGTACTTTTTTTAATGTTTATTTTTGAGAGAGAGAGAGAGAGAAACAGAGCATGAGTGGGGAAGGAGGAGAGAGAGAGAGAGAGAGAGAGAGAGAGAGAGAGAGAGAGAGAGAGAGAGAGAGAGAGAGAGAGAGAGAGAGAGAGAGAGAGGGGAATCCAAAGCAGGCTCCAGGCTCTGAGATGTTGGCACAGACGCGGGGCTCGAACCCACAAACCGCGAGATCATGACCTGAGCGGAAGTTGGATGCTTAACCGACTGAGCCACCCAGGTACCTTGCATACTTGGTAACTTTTGATTGGATGCTGGAAACGGGGAAACTTACCTTGTTGGGTACTGGGTAGTTTTGTATTGTTGTGAGTTTCTTGAGTTTAGTTCTGGGATCTTAGTTGGAAATAGTCTGATTCACTTGGGTCTTGCTTCTAAGCTTTGTTACATGAGGTCAGAGTGGCCTTGTGTTTAGGACTAATATTTCCCCGCTACTGAGGCAAAACCCTTCTGAGTACTCTACCCAAAGCTAGGTGAGTTATGAGGATTTCCACTTTGGCTGGCAGGAGCCAGCACTATCTTCTGCCCTAAAGTTCTGAGGATTCTGCCACTAGACCCTTCATGTTGCTTTCTCTCCATAGAATTCCCTCAAATGTGCACACCGATTGCTACTTAGCCAATACTTTAGAGTCCCTCTGCAGAGCCAGAGTCCTCTCTGTGGAGCCCTCTCCTCTCCTCTCTGATACCTTGTGAACTCACAGAGATCACTGGGCTCCACTCGGACTCTCCTCCCCTGTGCTGCTCTGGAAATGTCCTCGAAGTGGGCAACTGGGGCAACTGGAGGGCTTCCCTCTTTATGTCTTGAATCTCAGGGGTCAGCATCCCTTGCTGTTTGACGTCAACCACCTGGAAAACCATTTGACCGAATTTTCCGTCGGATCAGAGTGAATCCAGTACCTACTCATTCATCTTGCTGGAAACGGGAAAGCTCATCTCAGCTTACTTGGGAATAAAACAATCTGTGGGCCAGTGTCCCCCATTTCCACATCTTCCAGAGGAAAAGAGCTCAGAAACAACCTAGAATTGGAGGAATCAACGGGTTTCTTAAAAAGGTATTACTGTAGCCATTTCATAAGAACCTCATGATTACTAGAGAGAAAAGCAATAATAATTCTACGGTTCGTTAATTCATCCCCAGGCAGTGACCGAAAACCACGAGCAACTCAAGACAACGGCAGCACCCGCAGAAACAACGCGGTCCTCGCCCAAACCGCAGGATTTCCAGGCTCTCCGGCCACAAAGTCACACAATGGCCACACGTCTCCACCGGGACTCAGGGTCCCCCCCAGACTTTCTCCAAACTTCTAACTTGTGAGGAGCTACAATGGGTAGCCCTTTCTAACGCAGTAGGTGATTTTCCTTGCACGTGAAAGAAATCTAAGGAATTCTGTGTGGAAGAACAGACGTTCATTTTTAGGTCCACGGAGAATGCTGCCCAGAGGCTTGGGCACCGGGCCGATAAGAAGTGGCTCTGACACCAGGGGCTGAGGTGGAGACGGAGAATTCTGCTTTAAGGATGGGCAGTGGAGGTTCCGTTGTCTTCTCTCGTCCTTTGCCCTGTCCTACTTCTCAAATCTTATGTTAGCACCGGGAAAAACAAAACAAAACAAGACAGGGGTATTTGATGGTATTCATAAACCTACACGGGGTAATGGATCACCCTAACACAGGTCCCCAAGGCCCTGTTTCCTGTTACTGGCAGGCAGCTAAGTCAAGCGTACTTACAATATTCTATTCGTTCTAGACAGAAGTTTAGCTGTAAGACAAAATGAACATCTTTGATTAAGAATCTAATTGGAGGAGCGCCTGGGTGGCTCAGTAGGTTAAGTGTCTGACTCTTGACTTCGGCTTGGGTTATGATCCCAGGGTTCGAGCCCCAATCCCCTGCTTGGGATTCTCTCTCTGTCCCTCGCCGGCTCGCTCACTCCTTTCAAAATAAATAAACTTAAAAAAGACTTAAGAAAAAGAATCCGATTGGAAAGTAAATTGGCTTTTAGATTAGAATAGCTCTGCCTACTCAGACAAGTTGCGCTCATGCCCTGATCAACGTTACCTGACCAACTGAGTTGAGACAAGCCCTTTTCTGCTCCAGACCATCCAATCTAATCCCTTCAGTACAAAATAATCTTTATAGGCAGGATAGGCCATTGGAAAGAAGAGAGAGTTGCAGAGAAACTCAAGGTGCCCTCTGATGTTCTATCTAAGAGGCAAGTGGATGGATACCATCATGAAAAATGCTCATCTCTACAATAAAAATCAGACTAGAAGCTTCCGGAGGGAGAGTGTTAATTTCTGTGTATTATTAGCAGGTTCCAATTTCAGGCCCAGTGCATTTTCAACACTCAACACGGATTGCTCACTTCAACACGGATTGCTGAGAAGTGAAATCTTGCCTTCATAGGTGCCATTCTGTTGGGGGCAATTATGCAGTGAGGGCATTATAATGGGACCCCCAAAGGCAAATAGGTACAAATCTTGGTAAACAGGCAGAAGTGAGAGGAGGCGGGACCGGCCTGGTTTGCACCTTTGAGCTCTGGGCACCGTTTTCTAAGGCCAAGCAAAAAAGCTTCTAAAGGACCACGCGTTCGCGTTCCTGCCATTCGAGACTATAAGGACCCATGGGATAGCAGATCCCCATGATGTGACTTCCAATAACTGATTTTTAAAAAATTTTAAGTTAATTCATTTTTGAGAGAGAGACAGAGAGAACACAAGCAGAGGAGGGGCAGAGAGAGAGAGAGAGAGAGAGAGAGAGAGAGAGGAGAGACACACACACACACACACAGAATCCGGAGCAGGCTGCTCTGAGCTGTCAGCACAGAGCCCGAACCCGACGTGGGGCTCGAACAGACGAGCCGGGAGCTCGTGACGTGAGCCCGAGTTGGCCGCTTAACCGCCTGAGCCACCCAGGCGCCCCTCCAACAGCTGATTTCTGTGGCCGAATAGGTGAAGGTAAAACGTGTACCACAACAAATTTGACTGTGGATCGTTTTCTTACCCGGTGAACGCTCACTGCACAAGCTGACCCATCAGGCGTATCTTTTTAACTTGTGAGACTCTGAGAAAGTTTCCACCTCTGGCCAGCCGTCGCATTTGCTAACAGAGCAAGTGACTCAGATCTTGTAGCAGACTCAATTTTTAGCTCTTTGGTTATAGCCGTATACTAATGAACACGAGAATCATTACGTGCAAAGACAAATGGGTCAGAAATGGGAACTTTGCCTTCTGCTCATTCCAACAGATGATGACGACAGTCCTACCGGCTTTCTATACAACGTCTCGTTTAATCCCCAACAAATCTAGAGGAATGTGTTATCATTCACCCTTTTGAGAGGTGACGAATCTAGGGCTCTAAGGGAGGTTTAAGTGACTTGTCTGAGGTCACACAGGTAGGACGGGATCTTGGTGCAGACAATACCCACGATCTTAACCAAGAAACTCTACTTGCCAGGCTGAGTCACTTTCTTCCCCTCTTTGGGTCTCGATTCCCTTCTGCGTTCAAGTGGGGGAAGCAAACCGGATGATCTTCAGCCCTAAACTGCTAGGCTTCTTTGGTTCCCACCTGGGCCAGCTCTGCTGTGTGACAGGGCCACAGACAGGACCGCCTCCTCCCTTGAGCACCCATCTTTCAGCCAGCCAGCACACCCGGGGAGAACAGGGCCCGGGTGAGAAGTGCGTGGCTGGGAACGGCCAGACCCAGCGTGCCACAGGAGAGAGCACGGCGGGCGTGCCGTGCGGATGGCGAACCGGCAGGGGAGCCACACGCGGGAAGTACGACACGTCAGTAAGTGCTTCTGGATGATGACCGCTGGTCCCCACCATCTGTGATGCTCACAACCACAGCGCGGCCTGAGCACCACTTGGCTTGCGTGTCTCAGACGTGGCGTTTACTCCTGTTGCCGCGATGGCTCCGAATGAAAAAAGACAACCCTACGGAGGGGAGTCGGGCCAGGCCAGACGTCTGAAGCCCTCGCCAGGGGAAGCGGACCCGGGGCTCGATTCAGCTCCGGGCCAACTGCTGCTACGGGATAAAGAGAGGAGCTCGGCTCCCTCGGGCCCCGGGCGGGAGGGGTTCGGGCCACGCTGTCAAACCACCCGCATTACAGCATTTCCATTTCCCTACGCTGGGGCACGCGCTGCTCCCTAAAACCCAGAAAACGAAAGTGACTTAGAAGCAGACATCTCGAGACTTGAGAATTCTAAACGCTTCTGAGAACGCCGGCTGGTGACAGTCCCGCTGTACCCTCAGTTCCCACAGCTCCTCTGTCAGCTGCAGCCAGTGACTCCACGCCGGCCCTTCCTGTTCCCCCTGCACCCCCCTGGCCCGCCGGAGGGCTCTGGGGCGGTGAGATTGGCAAGGGGCGGGGCCAGAAACCTAGAGACTGGAAGATGGGGGTGGGGGGTGACCCTTCCCTGGGGCCGGCCCTGCACCCTCCTTCCTGGGCCAGGATGAGGCCGAAGGGGAGACGAGGCCAAGGCCAAGGGGTCTTTCGGCCCGAGGCCCTGCCCCTCCTCTGGGTCCGGAAGTGAGCGCTGCTGGTCAGCTCCGGGGGCGGCGCGTGCCCGGGGCAGGGGGCACCGGGGCTCCTCTGTGAGACGGCCAGGGGCTCTGCCAGGCACTGCCCTCCGCCCTATGCACACCTGCCCTGTGAGGTAGGCGGTACCCGCCCCATTTCAGTTTGGGCCAGATGACGCGACCGGCTCCAGCTGACAGGTGTCAGAGAGCCTCACGGCCAGGCGTCCCCGTGTCCGGTCTGTGCTCGCTGTCACCAGAGTGCCACAGACAGCTGCTGTAGCGCGAAGCCAGTGCCTTCCTGGGGCCAGCGCAGTGGGGACAGGCGGGGGCTCTGGTCGGCCCAGGCAGAGAGCACTGGAGCCGGCCCCCGGGCCCCGCTCGAACACGTCCCTTGCCGTGTGGCTCTGGTGTGCGGGGCTCCTGACCTGCCCCCAAGCCTGGTCATCTCCTGCCGGGGTCTGGCTGTTGAGCACGTCCTAGCTTCCGCCTGGGAAGTTGCTCCGGGTGGCATTTATCCACAGTTCCTGACTCATGCTGTCTTGGTGCGGTCGCGGGCGGACAGACAAGGCTGACATGGCCCCTGCCCTCTGGGAACTGACTTTTGGAGGTGGGGGCGGGGGGGGGGGGGGAAGACGAGACTAGATCAACAAATCAAGCGATTGATTACATGAATAATTGTAATTGCGACGCTGCCTCAAACTAGTGCAGAGCGACAGGAAGAGAACGAGAGGGGAGCTGTGGAGTCCGAGCCGGGCAGGCACTGGGGGCAAGTGTGCTTATTTAACCTGAGCCTGGAAGGGCGAGTGGGAATGGCGTGAGGACACGCAGGGCTGCAGGGCTGCAGAAACTGAGTGGGGAAGCCCCAGAGTGGGGGGGGGGGGGGGGAAGGACAACGGGCCATCAAGAAGGGAGAAAGCGCAGAGGGGCCTGGAGAATCAGGACAGAGAGGCGAGAAGAGGGGGCGGCCGAGGTAGGAGAGACCAGATGTGGGACCCGCAGGCTATGGTCAGGACTCTAGGTGGAAGGCCAAGCCGAGGGGTGAACGTGGACAGCGAACGCGGGGAGGTCAGGAAGCAGCACCTCCTTGGTGTCCCCCTGGCCCAAGCCCAGCCGGGCCTGCGAGGGGAGGGTGGGCAGGGGCAGTGCTGGGGAGGGGGCGTGGGGGCACACCGCGAGGGGGACAGCCCGGCTCGCTGCAACGTGCGGCAGCGGGGCTCCTGCCTGCGTCCCCCCCGCTTCCCCGCACAGACCGCAGCCGGTGATCTCGGGCCGCAAACAATGTGGAGAATCTCCGGCCAGGGCTGTGGAATGGACAGGATTCTATTTATAAGCAGAGAGGGGCCGAACAACGGAGCAACTGCTGCCTCGGTGGGTCTGCGGCCTGACCTCCTGGGGGACTCTGGAAAGCCTCAAAGCCAGACCCCGGAAGAGACGGCACAGGAAGGAGGGGATTAGACGGCTCAAGGGCATGAAGCCAGCTGCTTCCTCCAGGGTCCGATCGCCTTCATCAGAGAGCGGCCGGTCAGCCCCCATCTGTGTGTGGTGTGCACCAACACGGGCTGAACAGATTGAGCCTCTGCCCCGCCTCCCTCCCCGGGGGCCGTGGTTTAGACGGACGATGACCACGTACAAGGCTGGAGCCAGCAGAATGGGGGCACGTAACCGCACGTCAGGCGGAACGTTTGCTGCGGTCCATGTCCACGGTCGGCCCACGTGCGTGGGGTAGACTGGACGGGTGCGTGGTAAGGGCCGCAGCCAGTGTCCCCGGCACAAGCAGGCAGCTATTCCTTCTGAAATGAAGGACTCTATTGGGGAAGAAACATTGTGAGAGCAATGGCGGGCCTAAGAGGGCAGGGGTGTGTGGTGCCGGGCAGGCCAGGTGGCTCTGCCCGGCTTCCTCCTGGCTCTGGTCACCACCGGACTTAAGACTCGGCAAACGGCTTGCTCTCCGGGCTTCAGGTCCTCATCTGGAAGATGTGGGTTATAGTCCCCAGCCTGTAGGTTTAAACGTGAAAATGCCCGTGAAGTGCTCAGGCTAGACAGTGCCTGGCACCACTGTAAGCGTCCGGGGAATTATCACCGTTGTTCTAACTGAATGCGAGAGAGGAATGTGTTAGAAACACCGCCCGGCCAGGAAGTAATCTATGCTTCTGTTCGGTGACACCAGCCATGAGGCAGCTCCCAGCAGGAGTTCCAAGGAATCTGGCTCCAGCAGAAGGTTCCCTGGTCACAAAGATTTCGGGAATGGCAGACCATGTCATCTTACTGATCCACAAAAGCAAATTTGCATATGAAAGGCTCAAAAGAGCCCTTCGATCGGAAAATTTTGTTCTGTTGGTCTTCTCCCCAACTTACTTGACCACAGAGCCCTTTTTAGTTCGGGCTGTACGCGAACTTCCCAGAGGAGACTTATCCTTTTTCTAATTAAAAAACATTTTTTTTTAACGCATATTTATTTTTGAGAGAAAGGCACAGAGTGCGAGCAAGGGAGGGGCAGAGACAGAGGGAGACACAGACTCCGAAGCGGGCCTCCAGGGCTCTGAGCGGTCAGCACAGAGCCCGACGCGGGCTCGAACTCACAGACGGCGAGATCATGACCTGAGCCGAAGTCGGACGCTCAACCGACTGAGCCCCCCCCCCAGGCGCCCCTCCTACAGGACACCTTCCAGACACAAAAGTTGGGGGCTAAAACAGTCCTGGTCTAACTGCCTGTTTCCACGTGCGAGCGAGGGAAGAGCAGACAAACCAGGAGAACGAGGATGGGAGGAGGGAGAGACGGATCCTGACAGCCCAGCCCAGGGGTTTTCCACTGGGCAGGCAACACGTAGAAAGAACAGAATGTAAGGCTGGGCAAGCGCTCAGGGGCGCCGGCCGGGTGTTCTGTGGGACAGTGAATGGAGCCCACGGGATGATGGGACTGGAGGGAAGGGAGAGACTGAGACCCAAGCTGGGGAGGGTGTGTGGAGGGAGGGGAGGAGCCATGCCAGGAGGCAGGGTGAGGTCAAGGAAGGCACTCCCCAGTCCCACGCATCACGGGGGACGGGGGGCTTGCCAGAGAAAAGTGTTCAGGAGCTGACGGCCCACTTGTGCTGCAGTATGTGTGCGTGTGAGCAGATGCCCCACGGGCAGCTGAAATTTGAACTCTGTGTCTCTCACTGACAATTTCAGAAGATCCCTTACCTTGGATTAATGGCAAACCAAAAACCAAAAAACAACACAACAGAACATGTCGACGGGAGTGAGTTCTCTCTCAGATGATCTCCCGGAGGGGAAAATATTTCGAATTACCGCAGTTTAAAAGGTTTCTCAAAATGTGGCCCACGGACCACCCGTGAAGCTTGTCAGGAACAGGTTCAAGGGCCCCAGTGAGCTCTCTGATCAGAATCCCAGAGTTGAGCTCTCCGTGTTGGAACTTTGTTAGTGGGGGACGATCCCTCATGCAGTGGAGTCCTGTGTTTGACAAGGGGCTCGAAGACACCCCCCACTCTGAACTGGAAGAGGGTGACACAAGAATCCAGAACTCTCTACCCTTGGTAGGGCAAGGCCCCGTGAGGGGAGAACCTGCTTGGTGCCAGGCAACCCTCACGACCCCCTAAAGGACCCTTGCAAAACTTCATTCCAATCTCCATCCACCTTTGGTGACAGAGCTCCTGAGACTTAGGATCAGGTCAACCTACAGAGTCGACACCCCCTCTGCAGTGCAAAGGACCTGCCGAGAAACTTCTCTGCAGGTTAGCAGCAACGGAGAGCAAAACTGAGGGTAAGCACCAGGAGGCTCACGCCGAAAGCACCTAGGGCCCCGCTGCCTCAGGTACCAGAAGGCTTCACGGCCACATCAACACACGAGGGAATTTGCACGCACGCCCCCCCCCCCCCCCCCTTTTCAGGTTCCTCTGTCCCTGAGAAACCCAATTTGTGGCCTCTGTCACCGCGTTGCCATCGGAAGCACCAACTGCGAATATATGGCACTGGTGTCTGGAAAAGCCAAGCAAAACACAACCTCGCTCATTAAACCGTCTTCCCCTTTGCCTTCCTGCCTCTCCTGGGTCGCGCCGACAGAAATACAAACGGATCCAGCGAGGCTGCCCGTCTACCCGCTGCAGCTGGCTGCACGACAAGAGCGGGGGACCTCCTCCTGGGCCCAAGCGGCCCTTGTGGTCCCTTCCCCTCGTGGGGACCTGGTCCCCACACTCCTACTCCTGCTCCCTCTTCGGGAAAGGTTCACGTCCCTGGAAGCATGGGTTTCGGCAGATGCACGCGGGTTGTGCTGGGACGACCCCGACGAAGGAACGCAGAGGGGCCGGAGCACTGGCAGCGAGGGGCGGGGGCGTTATCGGGTCGGGCACAGCTGATATGGCCTTATGGAGAGATGTCACACGCCACCTCAATGGAGGATTAACGCAGAGAATTTGAGGTCAAGGGTTTAGGCCGAACCAGCTTCTATTTATAAAAAAGAGCCTCGGGGGGGGGGGGGGGTGGGGGCGGAAACAAGAGGGCAGGAGGCTGGCTCGGTGTGGATGCCAGTCAGCAGGATGACCCGGCGAGGCAGAAGCCAGCTCTCGTCACCTTGCCCCCTTTAAAGCGAGGCCCTCTGCTGTGAGCTTTTCCCAGGGAATTTGAGTTCCTGTCGTCTCCGGCTGGCCCCTGTGTGCAAATTAGAGAGAGCACAGGTGGGGGGATCAAGCCCCGGGGTCCGGCTGTGTGGAGGTCGTGGGGGCTGTCCCCTGCTCCACAGCTGAAGGGGCCTCACGGAAGAGCAGGGGGAGACCGGCTCTTCAGCTCCCCAAGGACCAAAAAGGGTACGTGTTAAACAACTCAAGTCCAAGCCCTTTGAGACAGACAGGTGCCCTGATTAATGGGAGGCCCAGACAGGCCCCTACTCTTTTCTCCCAGGCCTCGCAGGGAGCAAGGGAAAGTCACCGAGGGACACCGTGGATCCAGTTCCGGTTTGGGGTTCCTGAAACCTAACAGTGCTGCTGCATGATGGGACTCCTCTTCTGGGGAGCCTGTGCTCATCGCCCTAGGGCCTCCAGGCCCAATTCCAGGCCTCCCGAGTCCCAGTCTGCAGGGCAGGGGCTCCAGAAGCTGTGCTTCACGCGGAACCCCCAGGCGAGCCCTGCAGAGTGGGACCAGCCGGGCCGGCCGTGGCGCGGGGCACTGCACTGACGTCCACCCACCCGTCAAGCCAACAGAACCGGCAAGACCACGCTGGCTGTCACGTGACAGGTTAAATCACACGGAGACCTTTTATTAAAACATTTTAAAATAGAACTTTCCAAAATGTAAAACTCTAAACGACCCTTCCTGACCTTCGCCTGCCCTGAACCCGAGCCAACGCACGGTTGCATTCTGGCCTGAAAGAGGACAGATCCTCACGCCGGCTCCGGATGGGGGAGGTCCTGGTTTGTCAGCAACTGCCTAGGACATCATGGGCCTGAGAAGTAAAACGTGCCCAGACCCGAAAGCGACAGCACCGCCGTGCTCCGACAGGACCGGAGCTGGAGGCCCCGAACCATCGTGGCCAACTCTTGGCCCCGCCGCCAGGCAGCAGCGGTGTCTCTGCAAGCCCAGGCCTGCCCGACGGTTATCTGTGCTGCCGCTAACAGACGGCGGGCCGGGCGTGGTGCCCAACGTCACCGTCACCGGAGATAGAGGCGGTCTTCTCGATCAGTCCTCTGCAGAGCAGAAGAAATCGGCGGTGGGCCACACAGCACCCAGGGCCAAATTGCGAAGCTGAGCGGACGGGGCCGATCCAGGGGCGGCAGGCCCGTCGTCAGCACCCGCCGGCCTAGCTTCCGCGCGCCTCACGGCGACCTGTACTTCCACCGAAGGTGCTACCGTCTCTTCCCAAACTCAGCGGATGCCTGCGTGAGCGAGTTTCTTTCCCTCCACCCAATCACAAAGCCGGGCCTGGAGGGTCCTGATACCCAACAGCAGCGAGAGCACGAGAAGGAGACACCGAGTCACGGCCTCAAAAAGGTGGCCGGCCGGCGCTCAACCTCTTCCCTACGCCAGGGCGCGGGCCCGAGGGGACCGGGGGCAGCTGGGGGAAGCTCCCGCCTACCCTCTTCCCGCATCGACCTCCTGCGCTGGCAACTTCGGCCGCCATCCTCGAAGACACACACACACTGCGGGCTGGCGGAAGGCCGCTAAGGTTTCTCAGAGCCACAGCAACGAGGACACCTCTCTCCAAGGCCGTGACCTGACAAAGCCCACATATATTCCGCACGGAAACAGACCAAAGAGTTTAATAGAGGGGGGCCAGGAAGGGGGACGCGACAACCAACACGAAATGGACAGCAAAACAGACAAGCGGTCAAGCGTCTCTGGAGTTTTGGTTTCTGCTGTTTCTGGGTGTGCTGCAGTGAGAATGTCCACGTTAAAGGACTGCTCCAGTGTTGCTCGGTGACGAGGAGCCCAGAACGCAGTTGGTCCCAGGAAGGAACACGGACACCCACTCAGCTTCTCCAGCCACCGAAGCCCTGGACAGACCTGCAAGGAAGCGCCGGGAGAGAGGCGTATCAGCTGCTGCTCTGAGAAGGGCTTCGGGGCTCATGCAAACGCCTGTGGTCAGAGGCAGGGCTCTGAACTTCTAGTGGCACCAATTCCACACAGAAGCACAGAGCGAGGATCAAAACACGAGGCCTGGTGATGGGCCTGGAGGCCCGCGGGCAGCATGAGGCTTCTGAGACGCTAACGGGGAACTGAGGAACAGCATCTCCCGGGTCCCGCCACCCGGGCCTTGCTCCTCGGAAGGCGCACTCTGCTCTCTCTTACGCGCGGCCCTCGAGGAGGCCAGGCCCGGCACCTTCTGCCACCTTCCTACCGCGATTAGCAGATCCACGAAACCCAAAACCTGCCGCTGAACCCCCATGCCTCCAGGACGGGCTTATACAACAGGAAAACAGGAAAAGCAGATAAACATGTACCAACAGAGCAAAGGTTAGGAGTCCCATATTCTCACATACCACACGCTCCCCTCTCCCTATCTAACGGCTGCGAACGAGATGGATACTCACGAGTTAGACGATCCAAAGCTGAATCCTGAAAAAGATGGAAAAAGGGTGGAGCAAAGTGAGCACACACATACCTGAGAGGTGGAGGTGGGCTCCTCCCTCCCGCAGGGAGCCCCACCGACCCCCACCTGCAGGCCACAACGACGAAGGTGAGGGGCGCTTCTGGGTTCTTCCCTCCCCCACGCCAAGAGTGGGCAGCGGGTCCCCGGCACGGCGCCTCCCGCTCGGCTGCCCTGGGGCCACATGGACCCCTTTCATTAGGAAACTACGTTTTTCTTCTCCCATCACTTGCCGCTTCTCGGTGAGGCCAGAGCAGTGAAGACACTTAGGTCTAGGCCTGGCCCTGCGGCTCACTCTCTGGCCCTTTGGGTAAATAGGCCCCTTGGAGGTTTTGTCTTCGTTTATAAACGAGTGCCACTGCCTCTCCAAGGTGCGGGAGTGCAGGAGTGTGGCACGGGTAAAAGCATCACACACGTGGTCTATCTGAAGAGGCAAGGGTTAACAAATCAGAGACGTTTCGCGAAGTCTCTACGCCTTATTTTTTGAGTTTGCCGGCTGGGATTTTTTAAACCAGGGTCTAGTAAGACGGTTATTATTTTGGGTTCTCAAATCTTGAGAGAAAATCAAGCCCGTCTTTTCTTTCTTTGGTAAGAAATGGCACAATGTTACAAATGTAATTATAGCCTCAAAAGACCATTTTGTCTTTGAAGTACTTTCGGCCCCGCAGAATACGAAACTGAACAGCCAGGTAAAAACCACTCGTGTTGTTAGGGGTGCGGGGCAGGGGGAGGGGCAGGGGGAGGCATTTGCTAAGGAAAGGGCAGGGAAACGGCGAGGGAACGACGTCTGGCCGCCTACCTCCTCCGCCTGATCCAAAGCTAGAGAATCCCCTGCTCTGGGTCCCAAATCCAGAAGTCTGTTGGGACAGCGATCCGAAAGTCGGAGCGTTTTGACTTGCCAGCGTGCCGAAAGACGTGGTGCTGCTGCTGCTCCCAAACCTGGGTTCCAGGGAGAGACCAGACTGTGGTTAGTGTGGCCACGCCGGCACCCGCCGCCCACAAGCCTCGGCCACCCCGGTAGGTCTCGGGCTGCACAGCACACACGAATCGAGGGGACGTGCTCGGTTTCAACCAGTGGCCTCTCAGAAAGAACAGGCCGGGGCCCAGGGCACATCTCCAGCTTCGGGAAGGAAGAGGCCAGGGGCACAATCCCAAGTGCAACCAGTCCAGTGTGTTAGCTTTTATTCACCGTCTGGAAGTTGTGGGTCATCTGGAAGTTAATCAGCACTACAGTTTTTGCTCTTCCATCCCTGGTAATTCTTGGGCTTGACCCCATCACTTAGACATTTCTCATTCATCGACAAGCCCCTTCACCCAGCTATTTGCCTTCAGCTCCTCTCTGGATCTTTCCATCGCGGACTTTCCACGATGAGGTGAGGGTCTCCTGTGAGCGGACCCTTGCAGGGGTCCTGCCTGTTCCTGCTCTATTCCTACCCCAGCTCCAGGCCTCCCACGAACAGTGGAAGCTCCTCAGATGCCTCGCCAGGGGCAGACCAGGGACCTGGGACATCTCATGCCAGAGCTGGTACTTGTCAGCCCTCTTTGACAAAATGGAATCAACCAGCCAGTCAGGATTTATGTGGGTGAACCAACCCCGCCCCCCCCCCCGCCCCCTGCAAGACAGAATACGATACTTTTCTACTGGTAAAGAAAATAGCAGGTTTCAAATAAGTAAATAAAACCTCAAGATTCCCAGTCAACCCCAAACCCTGCAACTCCGCAGCACCCTGTGCCAAGCGGTCACTGGAGACATCAGTGTCCATCGGAACCTGCCAAGAATACTGGTTTAAGTTGGTCCCAACGCTCCTTTAAAAGCTTTTCTTAACTTTAACTCTTGGGGTTTCCTGGGGGAAACTTCAAAGAACTTGTACTCTCGACGTGAAATTTAGGAGGCAATACATCAACTCGCCCATGTTCTTGAAAGTGGCCAGTGTTTCTGCACTAGGATCTTTCGTGGGGGGGGGAGGGTATGAATAAGAACATACTTTGATTTACTTTCAAGATAAAGACGCTATCCCTTCACCAAGATTCATCCCAAGTACCCTGACAATTCCCCCAAACAAAGCCCCCAAGCCCTCCCCAAGTCTACAGCCTTACGTATCCTGAGTTCCGCGGCCAGGGCCAGGTCTACCAGACGGTGATTTCAGACACTAACACGTCTCCTGAACGAGTCACTTCGTCGTCATCGCTACATACATTTATTGGGACTTTGTGGTGCAGTGAAAGCTATTTATTTTCTTCTTGGGGTTTTGGCGACCAGGTTGAATTTCTGGGGCCCTTCAAAGCAAATCCCTAACATGGCGTTTTCAAGGGAGGATGCGCACAAGGCGTAAGAGCAGCTTTGAAAGCCGAGCAGTCACCGAGACACTGCAATGTGCAGTCAGTGCCCCGTATGGAAGCTGGCCCACGGGACTGTGAAGCGAGTACCCACTCTGCGGGTCTGGAGAGGAGCCAGAGACACAGGAGTGGTTTGCCTAAGGACAACGGGTAGACGACAACAATCCCAAGAGGAAAGAATGTGGCAGAAACTATTCATTTTGGATTCCCTGACAGAAGTCGCCACACAGGGGCAATCCTGGCTAGAACGTGGCCAGGACGGGACCGTTTTCCTTTCTTTAATCATCCTTCGGTCCCACCAGGAGAACAGGGGTCTGCCGACCAGCACTCCACGTTTCCGGGGAACGGCGACATAGCTCCCGTCCACCTGCGTACTGGACAGACTGGCCGGGAAGAAACGGGCCTCCCCAGAAAGGAACAGGAGCTCTGGTCTGACTCATTTGCCGATTTCGAGGGAGGGGGCTTCAGTTCTCAGTCAGGAGAAGGGACTTTCCCAAACAGGAGTCCCGGGGCCCCAGTGCTTTCGGCGGTCCCGAGGTCCCTCCCCGGGGGGCTTACCCGAATCCTCCTGCGCTGGCGGCCGCAGTACCCTCTCCGAACACTTTGCCTCCCGTCGAGCCCAGAGGGCTTGTAAAGGCTGGGGCTGAACCGAATGCTGGCACCCCTCCAAACCCAGGGGATCCCCCAAAAGTAGGAGGGCTGCCAAACACTGGAGCAGCACCGAAGCCACCTGAGCAAAACAGAGGCAAGCAAACAGAAACAGGGAAAAAGAAAGGAGACAGGAAGAGAAGACAATGAGCGGTGAGAAATCAAATCGAAGGAGGTAGGAAAAAGGGGGAAATGCGTTAGAAGTTCAAATACCAAAAACTGTAAGTGGGGGCAACAGCCTTCCTAAATACCGAGCCACCCCCTCCATCGCTCGCAGAGGGGGCGGGTCGGCCAGGGGAGCTCCTGGAACTCTCAGAGCCCAGCAGACCTCGTGTTCGCCTGGGAGACCCTCGGCCCTTCCCACGGGCAAGCCGGACCCGTCAGCGCCAAGTCTCGTGGAGGCAGATCGTCACCAGGAACCAACCTGGCACGTTTCTGACCCCTTCCCAGCCTCACGGCGCTGTTCTGAGACTCCTCACTCAAGAGGCATTCTTGAAAACTCCAATCCCTGCCCGGCTGTCAAAGATGACAGATGCGATTGCTGTCACGACACAGGCTAGGCTGCCAGCATCGTGAAAACCCATGTTATGAAGCCACAGGCTCAGTCTGCTCTCGGGAAGAATCTACAAACTGGGTTACAGGAGACATGGAGAGACTCACGGCACTGGGGCTCGGCCAGGGGCTTTTTATTTATTTAAAGCCTATGGCTCTCACGTCTCTCCCCACAGAAAAATTCCTTAAAAACCGCTTTCTCTCTGTAGTCGGGAGCTACCCCTCAATAAAAAAGCACACCGAACTTCCCCTGGGGGGGGGGGGGGGGGGGGGGGGAGGGCCGCTGGATAAATGTGGTGAGACCATCGACCGGCCCCGAGAAGAGCCCCCAGGGCCTGGCTCCCCCTGCCACTCACGTGCACACGGTCCCGGGGGCGGCACGCACACAGGCCGTCATCGCACAGAAATCGGGCTGCGAGGCGGCCTCCTCGGACCGGTGGGGACGCCCACCGGGTGGGAACACACCCTTCCCCTGAGGGGGTTCCCCAACCCCAAGGTACCGCTTACCTCATGTTAGGCTATGAGCAGAGACCCCCAGGGAGTGTCTGTTGAACAGAACGGAAGAAACTCGTACAAGCACTGTGGAGTCTCTTAAAACGAGCACTGGCCTAAGGAGCGACACGCTAAGGGGAGGGAGAACAGCGTCGGCGCAGGTAAAGGGGCCCCGGGGACACTGCCGGCACGCATTTTTGGGATGCGAGTCCCGCTGCCAGAGGGACGGCTCGGGCCTTCTTATACAAGCATAACCACACCACAAGCTTCTGCTACCTGAATCGGGAAAGATCAAACTCTGGGCGGGAAGAGCTATTAGCAGAATTCTTTTGTTGTTTGTTATTTGGTGACGCAATCCTGCGTTTATTTACCATTGGCAGTGAGGATACCTTTTGGGTCAGGCTCCCGTTTGGGTTAACATTCTAGATTTTAAAACCTCGAGTGAAATTCCAAGCCACGATAATGGAGACTGTTGGGTTACAAACACGAGAGACTGGAAAAAAAAAAAAAAGTGCTAAAAAACCCCTGCTGTTGAATTATTTAAGACCGATCACAGATCTCGTTACACTTTCTTCCTAGACACACGGGGCTGTATCTAGTGCCCTGTACGCAGTATTATTCAGACTTCTGGGTGGAAGGCGAGTGAAAAATGAGAAGTCACAATGATACAGAAAGTAAACCGGATGGGGGTTGGGGGGAAGGAGGAGATTAAACACACACACCCACACACACCCCATCCACCCCCCTCATCACATATACCACACACACACACACACACACACACACACACACACACACTGCCCTGAAACAACAAACCTGGGTCACAGTAAAGGAAACAAATTTGCTAATAATCAGTGATAATCAAATACCTGACTTACTGAGGGCCCTCCACGTGCCAGCTACGGTCCCAGGTGCTGCCCAATACTTTGCCTCAATCCTCTCAATAAACCTGGGGTCCCTACCTCGCAGGTGAAGGAAACAGGCTCAGAGAATACTGAGGCACAAATGACAAACAGCTATTTGCCTATGTTCAGCCAGCCTGGCGGTGGTAGCACTGGGACCTGAGCAAGGGTTGAGTGACCCAAGAGAGCGCCCGCCACTGAACCGCCTGTGTCCCTCTGCCTCCCTCCACGGCGACCGCGGCAACAGGGCGTGGGGGGAGCCCGGTGGTCTGGGCACAGCATCCTGCCCACCTTGGTCCCCCCTACAATCCTCTCCAGCACTATTATTTCCTAAGGGAACTGTACTCAGGGAGGATGGACGCTTCTGGAATCTTTCAAAGACCCACTGAAACGGTCCATATCTAAAGTCTGTCTTAAAGCAAAACACCAATCATGACGTCTTAGGCATCTGCTTTTGCCTGGGCAGGAAGGCTGACTCCTTTACTTAAAGCAGCCTTCCTTGTGCTCAGGACCCCAGGGCACCTCCTTCTACAGCAGGAGCCCCCTGAAAACTGCCCCAAGTCCTGCAGTGACAGCCAAAGTGTGAGAAGCACAAGGGACACGGTCTTCCTCCACCCTCGCTGTCACCTCTGGCTACCAGTTCATTCACGCCCCTTGTATTTAAAAGGTAGCTTTCTCTGCTGGGAATCCTCAGTCTGAGGGTTTTATGGGGCAAACAATCGAACGGGAAAAAGATTCTGAAAGGCAGGAGAATATACTTTCTCTACGACTTAAAAAAATAAAAACCTGAGATTCTCCAGGTCAACCCTGGTCCCAGGATAACGAACAACATAGAAGAAAAACATGTGACTTGAAGAAAACATTATCTGGTTCCTTAAAAAAAATAAATTAAGCGGGGCGCCTGGGTGGCTCAGTCAGTTGAGCGTCCGACTTCGGCTCAGGTCATGATCGCGCGTTGACGAGTTCAAGCCCCGCGTTGGGCTCTGTGCTGATGGCTCGGAGCCTGGAGCCTGTGTCTCCCTCTCTCTGCCCCTCGCCCGCTCATGTTCTGTCTCTCTCTGTCTCAAAAATAAATAAACATTAAAAAAATAAATAAATTAAGCATCACTGACTAATGAACTAAAATTTCTTTTTTCTTTTGTTTTTTAAGCAAGCTCCACACCCGGTGTGGAGCCCAGTGCGGGGCTTGAACTCACGATCCTGACATCAAGACCGGAGCGGAGATCGAGTCAGCTACTTCGCCAACCAAGCCACCCAGGCGCCCCAGTGAACTACAGTTTCTTAGTCAAATGTTTACTTTGTTAACTAGGACCCAGAGCTTTGTAGCCGTCTCACTTTTATATCGTACACTGTGAGGAAGGCTGGGGGCAAAACGGAGCTGCGATCGTGTCCGGGGCGTTTTAAATTCTAGGAAGAGTATCAAAAATCTGGCAACCGAAGACTAACCCATCCAAGTCACAGATCCGAGCAAAGGAGCACAGTGTATGAAAACCATAGCAATTTAGGTTCTAAAAGGTGGGACTCCAGGCACTAATGTGGGACAGTCCTAAGTTAGAGCCACCCATGCATCTGGTCCTCGGCAGGGCCCTTCCTCAGAACGCACATAATTTCAAAGGCTCCCGTACACATGAGGGAGAAGCATTTGGCTGTTCACCCTTGGGGTCTGCCTTAAAGAGCTCCTTTCTCCACAAACATCTTCCCCCACTCTGCCTCTGATCTTTCGTGGGGGCGGGGGGGGGGGAATCTTTTCACATGATTTGCCATGGAATAGAGGTAGGAACGCAGACCCTCTGTAGATTTGAGATAGATAGAGGACAGAGAGGTGGCTGACAGAAATGAAGTATGTGTTTTCTTTTTTTATCTAAACATATGCTGCCCTTTAAACTTTTAAATTATGAACGCAGTATATGATTATAGAAAGTCACCCAGTCCCCCGTGGAGATTTTAGAAGCAATGCTGGGGTAGGTAGCAGTGCTGGTGATGCTCTTAATTCTTGATTCCACCAGGGTGTTTCACCTGTGAGGAGTAACTGCTCTGTATACTTGCGGTAAATGGGTATTGTACACGTCATGTAGATAGATTACTGTACGTCATGCTCAAAAGCAAAAAAACAAACAGTGATCTGGGAAAGAAGACAAATGAAACAGACATAAAAAATAGCCAGATCGGGGTGTATGGGCGGCTCAGCCGGTTAAGCGTCTGCCTTCAGCTCAGGTCATGAGTTCGTGGGTTCGAGCTCCGCGTCAGGCTCTGTGCAGATAGCTCAGAGCCTGAAGCCTGCTTTGGATTCTGTGTCTCCCCCTCTCTCTCTGCCCCTCCCCAGCTCATGCTGTCTCTCTCGGTCTCTTGAAAATAAATAAATGTTTAAAAAAATGTTTAAAGGGGCGCCTGGGTGGCGCAGTCGGTTAAGCGTCCGACTTCAGCCAGGTCACGATCTCGCGGTCTGTGAGTTCGAGCCCCGCCTCAGGCTCTGGGCTGATGGCTCGGAGCCTGGAGCCTGTTTCCGATTCTGTGTCTCCCTCTCTCTCTGCCCCTCCCCCGTTCATGCTCTGTCTCTCTCTGTCCCAAAAATAAATAAAAAACGTTGAAAAAAAAAAAATTTAAAAAAAAAAAAAAAAGTTTAAAAATGCCCCCAAACTAGGCCGATCATCTGTCTTGCCCAGGACTGCTAATGGGACACAAGCAGTCTGTGACTCGGTGCTTTCTGGTTAATATTTTAGTTATCGCTCTCTTATATGTTCCCTCACTTTGGTTGTTCTGCGCTCGCTAGATATTTACAATGCTTTCTGCCCTAAGAAGACATGGAGTTCTCTTAAGGGTTCCACTACATGCATTCTGTGCTTTCAACAGGTCTCGGGAGACCTAGAACAGTGTTAGGAGCACAGTAGATGGTCTGTAAATGTAAAGATGAATTGCGGAGAATCCACACTCCAGTCCTGCTCCCTTGAGAGCCACCCTAGAGAGATCTCCTTCCGGGTGTCTATGTGTATGTAAACATACGTTTAAAAAGAACCACAGCTAACAACTATCAGAGTACCTGTTTTATTTGGAGTCGAGAACCCGAAGCCTTGGGACGCCACACTTCCTCCTCCAGAGCTGAAAGTGCCGGCAGGTTTCTGCTCTCCAAACGACGAGCTGGCAAATCCACCAAATGTCTTGGCCCCGCTGTTTCCGAATAGATTAGAGGTATCTGAAGAAAGGAAGAACATGTTGAGAGCGATCAGAGGGAGAGAAGGGTCCTTATCTACTTAGAGCAGAAAAGACACTGCAGCGAGGCGTTTGAGGGGAAGCGAGCGAGGAGTCTGCGATTCAAGGGAGCTGAGCCGTGGCAGACACCCTCTCTGATCTGCACGTGTCTCGATGACCAGCGGTTAGCCTCTGGGAGCCCAGGTTCCGGATTCCAAAGGCACACGGTACGGGGAGCTGCAGCTGTCCCGGGGGACGAGGCTTCTGCGGAAGCGCACCTGTGCTCCCCCAGGTAATCAGGTCCACCCACCGGCTTCCTGCAAAACTGTCTTCTTCTGAAGGACAGGGCTCGCTTTCATTCCCCTCCTCACACGAAAACCTCGCATTTTGTCAAGCGAGAGAAAACAGAGTCGGGCCGATCCAAACCAAGCGTAACGGCTTCCGGCTATCTGCTTTTACAGTCGGGTTGGGTGTGTTTGCGGTTGCCGATCTGCTCAGGGAATGGCAGGTGAGACGAGACAAACCACGGTGTTCCCAGCTCCAACCTGACGGGAGCCGGGGATGTCCCGAGGAACTGAAGACTTCCAGCCTGACTGCCTTTTCCTAAGCGGTTCAACGAAGCCCTTGACCTCTCAGATGCTTATCTAGTGGGTCACTCCCTCTACACACTGAATCCGTGCCAGGAACCAGAGGAATAGAGGAAACGAACTCCTAAAAACTAAGACAGGTGAGGGGTGTTTGCGTCTGTTACGAGAAACGCACATTTGACTCCGTCCCATTAATGGGCTCCGTCCCATTAATAGGGACGGAGCCAAAATCCTGCATGCAGAAACACTTGGGTAACCCAAACGGCATGCTGTTTTCTATCAGGAATTTTTCCTTAACCTTTTTTTGGGAGAGGGGAGAGACAATTCGCACTTCCCCACCATGCGTGGATGGGTGTTTTATTAAAAGAAGTTTGCACCCACAAGAAGGCAGGGAGAAGCTGTCCTGAACTCGGGTGGAGGCCCAAAGGGAGAGGAGTAGGCAGGGCGCTGCACCGGTGCCCCGGGTGGGGAACGGAGAGCTCACACCACATCACCAAGTGAGAAGTACAAACGTCTGCACGAGACTGGGCTTCCCCGGAGCCGTTCACGTGCTCACGGGGAAGGTGACGGCGAGAAGAGGGGAGTAACTCGCTCTCGAAGTCAACTTGTTCGAAGAGGTGACCCACCACTAACCTGTCAGTCTCAGGATCCCCCTGCGACCGCTAATATCTGCAGCTGCAATGCTCCTGATCGACAATCCAGGAAGTGGAGAGCCTTATCTCGGGGACACGACCACCTCAGATGTCTAGGCAGCAGTACATAGAGCCCCAGGCCACCACGTGGTCCCTGCTCTGGAAAACTCCTGCTGGCCGTTGGAGAGCTCGGCTAGGAGTGTGCCGGGCACGGACGGCGGGAGTGGTTAACAAGCTCTTTCTCATCGCCCTTGTACGCGGTGCCACGAGACTATCTGTCCCCCTTTTCTAGAGGGATTCACAGGGGGAGGCTACAAGATGCCCTCTTCAACGCTCCGAGTTAGCTTAGAGGCCACGTTTTATTTCCAGTGGCAGTACACTCGACACTGGAGACGAACGACGGGCTCCTCGGTCACTCCTTTTACTTGGCATCTCACGAACAGAGAGGACTGCAACCTTCCGACTTTGGCAGTACTGACGAGGTAAAAATTCCAAACGGCAAATCAATTCAAGTGCAAGATCCGGGGCTAACTCTCCTCTTGGGGAAATCGGCACTACGGAGCTGAAATGATTTTCCCGGGATGGTGCTGGGAGACTTAAATTCCTGAAGCCCGAGAACACGGAGAAGTTTCCGGGTGTCTGCATCCCGTCACCTCCCAGAGATTCCTCTGCCTGCAAGACGCTCTCGGGCGTCAGAGCGGAATACACAGGAGTTCTGCAGCCAGCCCTGGCTCAGAATGCCTAGTAGCTGTGGGCAAGGACTTCAGCTTCCCGGGTCCCCGTTTCCTTGGAGATACAGTGGGGACAGTGAGGGGGTCCACACGGCTGCTGTGAAGATTGGAAGAGCTGATGGGCGCAGAGCGCCTAGTCGGGCTGATGGTGGGTCCTCAGAAAATAGAACTTCCCCTCCATTTAATTCTTCCTCCTGCTACAGCCCACTCATGTTCAATATAACATGTTCAATATACTAAGACGCAGAGCAGATCAGTGGCAGAAAATGGAATCCTTTTCATTTTGTCAAGGTCGTGAGAGTTAAAACACTCGAGTTGTAACAGTTTCCCTCTGCGGTCTCTATTCCAGGATCTAGGCTGCTTGAAGCCAGGTGGCATCCAGTGAGGTCTGCTTCTCTCCTTCTATCTGTGCTCGACAGCTTCTCTCTCTGTCCTCTCCTAGTGCCTCCGAAATAAGGCAGCCTCCGGCTCTTGACATGCGGTAAGTGAGAGGGGAGCTTGGTTGTTGGGACAGTATGTTGTCGTTTAAAGAGACGCCTCTTCACTTGTGAAAAGAGCAGCCCGTGGGGAAGCCTGTCTTCACAGAGCTGTCTGGGGACTCTTGGGAGGTGGCAAGTACAGGGACAACTGGCATCTGCTCTGGGCTTCCTCCTGCTGGCATGACACGGATCCTCTTGGGTCTTTCATTTAGTGAAAACACTTGCATAATCCAACGTCAGGGTTCAACCGAAGTTATGCCTGATATAATTTATCAGAGAAGGAGGTTCTTAAGTAGCTCTTGTCCAGGATACTTTTCCAAGACATTTTCTTCCTTTTCTTCTTTCCTTCCTTCTTTCCTTCCTTCTTTCCTTCCTTCCTTCCTTCCTTCCTTCCTTCCTTCCTTCCTTCCTTCCTTCCTTCCTTCCTTCCTTCCTCCTTCCCTCCCTCCCTCTTTCCTCTCCTCCTCCCCTCCCCTCCCCTCTCCTTCCTTCCTTAATGTTTATTTTTAGAGAGAGAGATAGAGTACAAGCAGGGGAGAGGCAGAGAGAGGGAGACACAGAATCTGAAGCAGGCTCCAGTCTCTGGACTGTCAGTGCAAAGCCCGGTGTGGGGCTTGAACCCATGAACCATGAGATCATGACCTGAGCCGAAGCTGGGTGCTTAGCTGACTAAGCCACGCAGGCGCCCCGCTTTCCAAGACATTTTCTTAAAGAACATTTGTAAAGGGAGGCTTGTGGGCCCAAAAGATTCTCAGCAGATGGCTTCTTTATCCTCACACAAATATGTCTTTCAGGCCTCCGAGTAGAAAGAATGTGCTGAGAGAGGTTCTAACCAGTGTCCTTCGGACAAGACTCGAGGAGGCGGTAGGTCCTTATTCAGGTAGGTAACGATTCACAGTGGTGCTGAATTTTTAGTGACCCCAGGAGTAAACAGTGTATCTCTGGTAGAGTCTCCGGGGAAGACAGAGAGCAGAAACCCTTGCAAGGTGGGAGCTTCTGGATAAAGAACAGGCCAACTCCAAGCAACAGTGTTCCCGGCTTGTCTTTCCCAGTCACGGCAGACGTCTGATTACTTCTCGGAAGTAAAGAGGGCAGCTTCAGGAGCAGGCGGCCTGGGGCCTAAATGTCACAAGGGAAACTGCTGGTCGCTCAATCTGTGTTCAGATATCTATCTGCAGGGGAGCAAGTTCGACGCTACAGGGAACGAGCCCGAGGGCTGTCAGACAGGATGCACCCAGGAGGAACCGTGTCCGGCTGCAAGGCCAGGGGGATCCAGGAGGCAACACGGCGGATCAGGGTTCTGGAAACAGTCGGATGAAAGCCCGGCTGCTCCACCTAACGGCTGCCACCTCTGTCAAGTCCACACCCCTTCTGGGAACCTGTTTCTTGACTGGCGAAACGGGGACAGGCACATCTAAAGTACTGTTGTGAGAAGTGGCTGGTCCAACCACTCTGAGCAGCTGGCACACGGAACGCGGTCCCTAAAAGTCCGTTTCCTTCTGCCCGATGTCACATGAAGGAAAGGAACACGGGGACGGTGGGATTCGAGAGAGAGATCACGGTGGACCCCTGTGGCCTCCAGGCCAAGACGCACAGAGGCACAGGCTTACAGTCACCCCAAAAGGAAGGGCAGGCTCGGCGGGTGGAGAGGAGGGAGGTGAGCCCGGGTGTTGACGCGGGGAGAGTTGGGGGGTGTGTGCGTATGAATGACAGCCAGCAGGGCAACTGGCCGAGGCAGAGGGAACACGTTGGGGAGACAGAAGAGTGTATGGGGCAGCTCACTGAGGGCCCGGACTTTCAAGTCGAGGAGCTGGCAAGTCAGTGGGAAGCTGCCAGGGGTTCTGTGTAGGGTCAGTGGCAAAAGAAAAGCAGAGTTTAAAACACTCAGCTTGGTGTGGACGTCCAGATGCCAGGGGAGGAGGCTGGAAGCAGGGAGGGGAATCTGGACACTAGTGTGATAACCCAGATGACAACAGGGACACGGCTGCAAGGACAGAGAGAAGCAGCAGAAGAGGGACTGTATGAGAGGCAGGAAGGGAACCCGGAGAGTCCGTCTACACGGCCCGGGAAAGACGTTGCACTCGGAAGCGCCAAATGGTGCACAGTCACCCAAGAGAAAGACGTTGTCCCCAGTGGTTTGCAGAAAGCATCCTTAGTTCTGTGGTGAGGGCAATGCCCGTCCCCAGATGACTTTTAGCTCCTCCTTCTCCACTGTTCTCCTTCTCCTTCTGGGCTACAGAGGCTGCGGTCCCTTTCACTATCGAATCGTACATGCAGTCTTAAAAACAGAATCATGTTAAGCCTTTCCCGTCCCCTTTCAAATTCACTGAAACCGCTCCGCCACATGAAAGTAAACTGCCAGTTTACAAAAACCAACGCTTAGGAACAGGAAGACGAGCAGGTGTGTCTGAGATCAAGAATCTGGTATCATCTTCTGAAGTTTCTGGTTTAATTTTAAACCCGAATTAGAGAATCGGGAACGACGGTGTGCCAGCGAACAACAGACTGGGGTAGAGGAGGCAGCACTGACTTGCGGTGTGGTCCAGTTTCCATGATGTGAAATACTCGCACGAAGGCTGTGTCTGGGCTACCCAGCACGAGGTCACTGCATGCAGAACCGGGGAGTATGCGGGGAGCTGGCCCTCATGAGCCGACTGTAGGACAGCTAAGAGCCACGGCATAAGAAATGCATCAGCCAGGAGGAAAGGGGTTTTTACAAGGATACGGCACACCTAAGTCTCAACAAAACGGGTTAGTGGCACAGTATCGCAGACGGTAACCTACCTGTGGGCGAAACCCACATTTGTAAGTAGCACGTTAATCAAGTGCCTCTTCTGTGCCAGATGCTGTTTTGTATGCTCGATGTGATCTGGCAGAGTTCTAGATCTGCTGCTTTCTGGCTTTGTGACTTACAAAAAAAAAAAAAAAAATCACCTAACTATCTGGGGCTTGTTTCCTCATTGGAAAATGGAGACAGTGCTGTACAAGGATCCTGTTTTCAAAGTCCATGCTATGGAGCCCTGCAGTTGAGGGCTGGGGAGAAGACGGGGAAACCACCCAGGCGTGTCTCTGGTTCTTGACCCCTGCTTCCAAGCAGACCTGTTTCCATCTGTTTCACGCATCGGGATTCTGCTTAGAAGTTCACCCGCAGACACAAACAGTTTTTGAAAACTGCTAGACTCGATTTTTAAAAATGCTTCATTCTAGGATTTGAAATTCGTCCTGGCAGACTGAAAGCTACAGAACAAAGATTTCTGATTATATAATTTCACAAGTTAAGAGGTCTGTGTCTCTTGACTGTAATCTTTCCTTATATATTACCAGATGGACAGTGACATCAAAACAGCTAATCAGCGAATCTGGAGACTCAGGATAGAGAATTTTACTTTTAACTGCATGAGCCTTAACGCGAAGGAAATATCTGTCCTGTGTGTGGAACATCAGCTTCCGATTCATGAAGATCTTGGACAGCACAGCGGTCGAGAGATGCTTCGCGTGTAGCGTGCTAAATGAGGGACGCAGGGATCAAGACGACAGGTCCTGAGTTCCCTTCTTAACCTCCACTGGCGGTGGGATTTTTTTTTTTTTTTTAAAGATGAAAAAAACCCAAATTTCTCTCATTTCCACCCATGAATAGACGGATCAACAAAGAATTTGAAAAATTAGCTGGAGAAAAAAGTGCCAGCAGAAAGATACAGCTTCAGTGGAAAATAAGACAAAAATGTAAGAGATGGGAAATAATGAAGGCTCCAAGTTTTGGATAACATTTCTCTATGGCAGCTGAATTGTAAAGCAAACTCAAAGAAGAGTACTACACAACGGAACTCCAGATGCTCCTTCTCTGAGCACACCCAGCTTGCTCGGCTGCATTTATGCCTGTCCGGCTGCATTCACTTCAAGTCATTTCAACCCTAAGAAACAGTGATTTGGGCCTTGGGAGAGAAGGCGGGAGGAGCTCAGGGCCCAGATCCTCACCCTGCAGCTCTGATGTCTTTTCACGGTTATGTAGGACATCTCATTAAAAGACCAAAAATAAAAAAAAACAAAATAAAAACAGATCACACTGCTTTGGTCCGTCTAAAAGCCTTCCAGACCCCCTCTTTCCTTTCTACGCTTGGCACCGAAGCTCTGATACCACCACGGGGACAACAATGGCATTATGGGGCCAAGGGACCGGGAAAGCGGTCTCAACTTACTTGGAGTGGCTGCAGACCCAAAGCCCCCGCTGGCCGAGCTGAATGGGTTTTTGTTGGCCGCATCCAGGCTGGGTTTCCCTCCAAGGCCACTGAAGAAACCTCCCCCTCTTCCAGTGTTTCCAGACCCAAACACGCTCCCGCTGGAAGAGGGCTGCTGAAAAACAAAAGGGGCAGGAAGCGAGATAGGATGAGAGGTCATCATCAAACGGCAGGCCACATCCGCGGAAAGAAGGCGCTCACAGCTGGGACAAATGGAAAAATCAAGAGCAGTCTGATTAGTTCTGGGACGGATGCTCTAACCACCACAAAAGAAGCTGGACCCTGGACAGGGACTTCCTACGAGTCAGAAGTTCTCAAGCTATTCTGTGTCCACAGTTCTCTGAAAACGTGATTTATGGCGGGAGGGAACTTTGAATGTTTATCCGCCTTGCTGCCTGCACCCCTGCTTGACGAGATGCCAGGGGCAGGAAAACCAGCCCCTCAAGAGCTCCCCTAAATGAGAAAGTTTAAAAACATTTCTAGGCGATTATGAACACCACTCATTTTGACTCCTCTAGTATTTGGCTGAACTCCTCGGCAGCTGATGCGAAGTGATTTACAGTGTCTTTTCTCCCCATTTGGGCACTTTTATTTCATAATGACTTTCCCATCCTGCAGAAATAAGCTTAAATTAGCTCCATTGTTGAAATGATGACCATAGCTGAATTTTGTCCAAGTCTGCAAATCTTATGCTCAGAGGATGCTGCTAACTTAGGGCGCGTGCTGACTCAAAGCTGTCTCGGGAACCACACGCTTTATTTCTGTCTGGAAATTGGTGCTTTAGGGAAGACCAGTGCTAGATTTGAAGGACCATTAATACTAGTTAAGTGTGAAGTCTTCCTGGCTGTGACAGAGGCTTTTAGAAATGGGTCACTGCACAGGAGCCTTAGAGGAGTGTCCTTCAAAGGCAGGCAGAGCGGTGCCGAAGTCTGTCTTCTGTGAAATGGGAATAATGAACCACCCAACTCCAAAGAGTGAGTTGGGGCGCCTGGGTG